>NC_068995.1:6291581-6293413 GCF_001194135.2 Octopus bimaculoides | reverse complement strand
ATATATATATATATATATATATATATATATATATACTTCATTTTCGTTTCGCTTATAATCTTTGCATTACGCTCAGTCGCTTCATTTGTTTGCCGCACTCTCCAGATTCTCTTTCTTTCTCAGATAAATACAGATATATACACGCACACAGGAACGCACGCACACACACATACACATGTACACACGCATACACACCTCTATAAACACAACAAGGCGTTTGCATTTGCGTATGCTAATACACCCACACGTACACACGCTCACACACAGAAGGAGCAAGAGAGAAAAGAGAAAGAGAGAGAGACAGAAGAGAGAGATGATGGTTTACACTGGTGTGAACTGCAATTAAGCGAAAAATAATCCCTCGATATTGTTAGGTAGAGGAGAATAACATTTATTTAAATTTGAATTAGCAGGATTCCATATTCGTAGATTCTCCTTTCTGGCAACGGAAACAATAAAATCCAAGATGTAATACTCTCTCGCTCTCCCTCTCTTTCGCTCTCCATATATCTGTATATATAAAAGGCAGGATATATGTGTGTGTGTGTGTGTGTGTGTACGTGATTGTAATTTATGCACGTCCACAAATTAGCACGCATGTCGTTTCAATGAACCACTACGCAGAGTCACATTTGAAAATGTGTCCACTATGTGTATATATATATATATATATATATATACGATGGGCTTATTCCAGTTTCCCCATACCAAATCCACACATAAGACATTGGTCGGCTCGAAGCTATAGCAGAAATCACTTGCCCAAGGCGTCTCACAGTGGAACTGAACCCGGAACCATGTGGTTGGGAACCAAAATTTTTACCACACAGCCACGCCTACATCTAAATGCATAAACCTGTGGTAATCAGCATAATCAAAGATTAGCGGAATATCATCAGAAAAATAAGAAAACATGCAAAAACAAAACGGAACACCGATGACTATTAATTATATAATTTTATTGATTTTGTACATTTGTTGCTTGTCTTTTTGGTGTTTGTCTTTTATTCTTTATATTTTCTCCTGACTATTTGCATATACCTTTTGTGTAGCTCTAGAATCAATATCGTCCATCCCAGTCGATCCTCCATCGTTCTGTTTCTCTCTTACTCAGATACATACATACATGTGTATATATTTGTGTGTACATGTATGTATGTATGCATGTATATATATATATATGTAAGTATGTATGTATGTATTATGTGAGTATTATTTCACTGGAAAATGTCACAAGCTATTTTCCTATTATGTTCAATATAACACACACATTTTGTTCAACCGCATACACACATACAATCAACCAACCGCGTATATACATGTAAGTTGGTATATACGCAATACATTAATACTTCTTAGGAATCCATATTTAAAAGGTTTCGTTAGAAAGGTATAACGGATGACGACTGAGAATGGAAGCCTCACGTTATAAGGTTCCCAGCCAGTCACATGTCCCATTCATCATAGTCCGTACGTCAGTGGTGTTTTTGTTAGATTTCACGAGAAGGGATTTGAGCATGTAATGGCGTGTTGAAGTGAAATCCGTTTTGTGATTCGTTTAGAATCGCTATTTGGTCGTGACGGATGTGCCAAGATTTCTAGCAAGCACAAAATACTGTGTGTTCCAAATATCTTTTTTTTCTTCTTTTTCTTGTAAAAAAAGTGCGATAATATTTATACTGCAATATTTACGCACATTTCAGAGGTCAGATCAAAATGGAATTCGTTCAACTGGAAGTTCTATCAGTGCATGGCAAGCATTACGGTTTGTGCTTTGATATACACACACACACACACACACACACACAAACACACGCACACACACACACACA
>NC_068995.1:6286439-6289636 GCF_001194135.2 Octopus bimaculoides | reverse complement strand
TATATATATATATATATATATGTATATATATATATATATATAAGTATATGTATGTATGTATATATATATATATATATATGTATTTGTGTGTGTGTGAGTGTTTACAGATGTAAAGATATAGTACATGTGGCGGTGCCCCAGTATGTCCGTAGCACTCCAGCTGACCGTCAAGAAAACATGTGTGTGTGTGTGTGCGCGCACGTGTGTGTGTATGTGTGTAAAATCAGATAAAGATAGTTATGTCTGGTCAATGTTGTTTCCCAGGGTTTCACGCTCCATAGACTGGCCATAACTATCTAAATATTCTATTGCTCTATAACTAAGTATTCTTCCCGTTTGGATCCGGCATGGCCGCAGTTAAATGACTGAAACGAATGAATAAAAGAAAATACACGCATATACACGTATACACACACACACACACACACATACAGATATATGTATATGTTTGTATAATTTTTGTATTTAGAGCGAGTGCGTGCGTCTGTGCTTGTCGATGTATATTAGTGTAGAGAAACACGCAATAGATGTAGATGATGGTCTTCATTGTCATACGTATGAATGGAATTCTATTCACTGATTTTGTTTTATAAAATATCAATTTTTGTATAGTTGCTCTTATTATCAATTTACTTAATCACGAAGATTTTATTTTTGTCTCATAAACATTATTACGCTGATATCATTATCAAAATCGTTACTATTATTATAATTAGAAACATAATTTTAACATTTCTCTTGAAGAATGTATACAAATATAACATTTTTGCGAAAATTAATTAGAATTAATGGGAAAGGTTTTATTGCTATTAAAGCAAACCAATTTATTATCGAGCACTTGCTGCTAATGAATCTGTAATTATTTAGTTATCCTTTCTAAGTTGAATTTCGATTCCCTCCTTAATTCTCAATTTCCTCCCCTATATCCTATTTCCTCTATTATATATATATATATATATATATATATCATGTGCGTGTGGATATGTATATAAATATATGGAATAGAGAACGTTTACATGTAGAACTGTTGAGATAATTACTCAATACGTGAATTATAATATATTGTATTCGAAGCCTAAATATCTTTAATCATTACATCTGTATTTTCCGTCATCTATTAATCACGTTTTGAAGTTATATAGTAGCGTAACAAAATAAAAGCAAAAATATTCATACAAATTGAAGCATCATTAATTATCGAGATTTGATTGGTTGCTAAATACGAGAAAATGTATATTTCATTATTATGTTCACCTATTCGCTTTCATGTTTCAGTGTATAAAATACATGCAAGAAAAACAGTGATTGTGAAGCAGTTATTTTTAGTTGATGAATAAAAATATATTTTATTTCCGTTTATAACGATCTTCACCATGTGCTAATCTATTGTATTGAAAATAAACGGTTTTTTAGATAAACTGTAGTTAAAAATCAACAATGAAACGCTTCGCAGCTGTCTGAAAGAATCCATCAAATTCGATCGTTTGTTCAAAGTTGCAAATGGCTGCAATGAAAAGTCATACCTTGTGATAATAATGTTGGGCATAATATGTTCTCCTGGGACGGGGTATATTTAAAATGATTGTCAATATTATTATTAAAGTGGTGAGCTGTCAGAATCGTTAGCGCACCGGGCGAAACGCAAAACGCCGTTTCGCCTGTCATCTGGTTCTGAATTCAAATGCGACCGGGGTCGACATTACTTTTCCTCCTTTCGCGGTCGATAAAGTAAGTACCAGCTGAGTAATCGACTTACTCCCTCCCCTCAAATTTCAAGCCGTGTGCCTATAATAGAAATGATTATTATTATTATTATTTACGCTCGTAAAAATAGAATAGCCACAAAAATCTCTTTTACTATGTGTGTGCGTGTGTTTGTGTGTGTGTGTATTTGTGTGTGTGTGTGTGTGTGTGTGTGTGTGTGTGTGTGTGTGTGTGTCTGTCTGTCTGTCTGTCTGTCTGTCTGTCTTTCTCTCTCTCTATATATATATATATGTGTGTATATATGTACTTTTTTTATAATCGTGTGTATGTATGTGTGTTCGTATATGCAAATGTGCTTGTTTCTGACTCTGTGGCTGTCTCTCTGTCTCTATATTTCTGTTCCCTTCTGTGCGTATTTCTCCATTTTCTTCTTTCTCACCCTCCCTCGCTACCTTTCTTTCTTTTTCTTTTTTGCCTCTATCTCTACTGAAAATGTACACAGAATTTAACTTAACGAAAATTTAAATAAGTTAGTTTTTAACGAGATATTCAGTAATTCCCTTACTTCCCCCTATTTTCTGGTTTCTTGCCATTTTTTTTGTACTTCCGTTAAAGAACTTGAAGCCATCATTTTATAAATAACAACGTAACAGAATGTTTAGCATTTTCTCATATTTAAAATTATATATATATATATTTTTTGTCATTCCTATTTTCCAATTTTTATGTTCGCTAAAATAAGAAATTATTACACA
This sequence comes from Octopus bimaculoides, assembly GCF_001194135.2. Lineage (NCBI taxonomy): Eukaryota > Metazoa > Mollusca > Cephalopoda > Octopoda > Octopodidae > Octopus > Octopus bimaculoides. Next base: position 6,287,177 of record NC_068995.1, on the reverse strand, counting down.
GATCCAATATTTCACTGCGGGACACACACACAAAAAATAAAAAGAAAAGAAAAAAAAACGCGTGGAAAATATCACGTGACCATGGGCTTACGTTTTGTTTGCTAGCTTTCAATGGTTTTCTTTGTTTTCTCTCGTTCAGCTATTTTTGGCATTTTATTTCATTATTTGTCTTTATATATTGTTAAACATTATCTCTAATGATTTTGTTCATTTGTTTTGAGTTTTGGGCCATAATTTTTTTTTATTCATTTCTTTTCTCCATATTAATTTAAATTATATAGGGTGAAAATATAGTTTTCTTGTTTCTATTCCTATGTTTTGGAGGTATAAATTAAAATTTGGGGTTTGTCAAAATATAACATAGTGCTTAAGCAGGTAATTTAGAAACAGCGTTATTAGGACTGCCAGAAATGGCTTACAATATAACTTTTAATGGTAAGGCGGGGAGCTGGCAGAAACGACAGCACGCCGGGCGAAACGCTTAACGGTATTTCGTCTGTCTTTACGTTCTGAGTTCAAATTCCGCCGGGGTCGACTTTTCCTTTCATCCTTTCGGGGTCTCAGTTACGAACTGGGCTCGATGTGATCGACTAGCCCCTCTGTAAAAAAAAAAAAAATAAATAAAACCCCAAAACAAAACAGGTCTTATGCTTTTAGTAGAATGGATTGTTATTTTTATATATTCACGGCGGCAAGTTGGCAGAATCGTTCCCGCCTGGGGCAAAATGCTTAATCACA
>NC_068995.1:6285760-6286429 GCF_001194135.2 Octopus bimaculoides | reverse complement strand
TTTCATTCGTCTTCACGTTCTGAGTTCAAATTCTGCCGTGGTCGGCTTTAACTTTCATCCTCCCAAGCTGCTGGACTTGTGCCAAAATTTTAAATCATCATCATCATCATCATCATCATCATTATTATTATTATTATTATTATTATTATTATTATTATTGTTGTTTTAGGCAGAATCATTACTTCTGACTTCATATGCCACTAAAATCAATTCAGCTTCCATCGTTTGCATTGGACGTTTGCAACAAAATCTCTTCTTGTACTAGCGAAAAATAGATTCTCGGTTCATGCAAAGTAATCCATAAAGAGGTCTGGAGTATTTAATAAATTTCTAATAGCGTTTGTGTCCAGTTTAACACTACACCTATTTGCATATCGAGCTTTAAATTGTCCTAACGTCGCAGCTACATTCTGCAAACTGGTCAGATTTGGCAAGCAATGATTTGTAGGATGTTTTCAAAGTGCCGTTTCCTTCAATCTGGAATAAAACAAATTGGCAGGTTAGTTAATTAGTTGTAGAGCAATGATATACTAAAAATTACAAAAATATAGGACCGTTATAAGCGTTTCTCTTAAAAAGAAAGAAGTCTGAAAGGTTCTGCAAATCACCTCGTATATTCACATATGCATATAAAATACATAAATATATCATATATCATATATATATATA
>NC_068995.1:6283232-6284473 GCF_001194135.2 Octopus bimaculoides | reverse complement strand
TATATATATATATATATATATATATATATATATATGTATGTATGTATATATACATACATATATATATATATGTACAAACATATATACATATACATACATATATATACATTAATATATATAAATATATGTGTACATATATGCCGACATGCATACAAACAAACATACATACATACATATACATGTATATATGTGTGTGTGTGTGTGTGTGTGTGTGGAAGGTGACATTACATTTTAATGTATTGCATATCTGTACATACATTACAGATTCTATAACCGAATATTATTACCATTCTACTTTATCGAACTGGTGGTATATTGGTGTGAAAAAGTACACGTATGTATGTAGATTAAAGATATTTGTCAATGATTCTTGAAATCAATGCGATGCCATTTTAACTGTTGCTGTTGATGAGAGTTTCTGCCGATTCTCCTGTCAAACCGTTAATCCTCCAAGTCATGCCATAACGCCATGTTGGTATCGAAGTTTCTCTCACATATTGACAGCTCCAACCACGAAAAGAACTTTTTTTTTAGCGGAAAGTCAAAAATAACATAATACACAGTAAAAATAAATAAATAAATAAATAAAACTGATTATAAAAACAAAATATACAAAACTTTTTGACGATATTTTTATAGATATTTTTTCATTATATTTCTTGTTTTTATTTTCCTGTGTTTTTTTTCTATTTCTCAAAGATTTATTGGTATATTAAACATAAATAAAGCCGAGAAAAATATATTAATAACAAATAGATAAATAAATATAAATAAGTGTAAAGCAACAGCAATAATAACAACAACAACAACCACAATAACAATGACAACCGTGAATAACAACGATGCCATCAGCTTCAAAACAACAACTTGGTGCGTACATTTATTTTTATCATTTTCAGAAAATCGCATTATGGGTGTATTTAATTCCATTATTTATTTATTCGTGTTTTGCGATATGTTTATACTCATATATGTGTGTACACAAACACCTAAAGACACACGCACACACACACACACACACATACGCTCACACAACACACGTATGTAATATACTGTGGGTGTCTGTTTTGTCTTCTTAGCCATCAAAGTTTGTAGGAAACTAAGATACGGCATTAAAATGATATTAGTTACTAACCAATACACTCCATCACCCCACTCCATCCTCCTCATACAATTTGTAGTATGACTAACAACACTGGCTGATCACTAGTACCAAGTGCAGAAATATATATATATATATA
>NC_068995.1:6281878-6283025 GCF_001194135.2 Octopus bimaculoides | reverse complement strand
TATATATATGTATGTAAGTATGTATGTATGTATGTATGTATGTCTGTATGTATATTGTTTGTGATTATACAAACGTGAATAGTTCGAATGAAACAAAACTTCAATAAAATTTCATATTTTGTTTCATCAGTTTCAAAATATGAACGATAAAAGGAGATGCTGTGATATTCAATACTTAATGACACGTTGCTAGAATAAAATAAATTGTCCTCAAAATCAACGTGCAGATGTTAGCTTTTCTGGGTTACTTGCGATGAAGTGAATTATTACTTTTCATGTTTTGTTTTAAAATTGATTTCTAAATACGTTACAACGGTAAAAATATGAAGAATAAGGTATGAATGGGGTATTTGATATGATTAACTAGGCGTCGTTGTGTGAGAAAAAATCATGGTTCCCAACCTTGTGGTCTTGGGGTCAGCTTCTCTGTGCGGAAATCTGGGGCAACTGTCGCTCTGTAGGTCTGTCTGTCTGTCTAGCTAGCTAGCTATCTATACAGATGTTTTTTTCATTTCATTCCTCGTTTAATTCTCTAATCCCCGTCTCTCTTTCTTCCACTATTCCACTGCGTTTCATTTTTCATTTTATCCTTTCTTTCATCTCTCCAGCAAATATCCTGTCCACCCACCACCACAAACACCAATAACGCCACAACCAAGGCCAGCATCACTTCCACCACCACCACCAACATTATAGTGTTCTTTACGATTTTCAACACTTGATGCATTCACTAGATGCTTTCACATATGGTGGTGTTCTTGCTGTTATTGTGTTCACTACCGTTGATATATTTATTGTGGGAAATGAAAATACCCTTGTTTTAGTTGGTGTATATATATATAAGTATGTGTCTACCTGTGTATGTATGAATTGGTTGCATGTATGTGTTAGTGTGCGTTTTATTTTCTAATTTACAGCACTTATCTGACAGATTTCAGATATTGCCTCAACAATTTGACAGTAGTTCGTAAACATGTAGACACGCATACATGCCTCCTACATGCCTAGATACATTTATGCATTCAGATACGTGTGGTATACGAATATATGTATATATACGTCCAAACAAATTTATATATATATTTACATATATGTGTGTATATATATATATATATATATATATATATATATATATATATATATATAT
>NC_068995.1:6275961-6280415 GCF_001194135.2 Octopus bimaculoides | reverse complement strand
TATATATATATATATATTGTGTGTGTGCACGTGTACATTTGTGTTTGTATATGTGTGAGCGCGCACATAAAGGCAATGAAAAATCTTCCGAATAGTTCTGGATCTCGTTATTGTTTAAGCATTTTATAATCAATCCTTATTTGTTTTCATTCAGAAACTTACACACACTACTACTATACACACAAACAATCGACCTAGTGAAATACATTTGTACAAATGTGTGTGTAAGTGTGTGTGTGAAGATTTCTATTTTTCTATATTTGTATTGGCTTATTGTTGTTCTTTGCTACTATTTTTAGCCTAATCTGTCGTTACCGTGTGTGTCGCTAATTGAAGAACTCATAACTGTTCGACGCAATATCATATTCTGTTTTAAAGAATCTATTTCGATCGTACTTTCTCTCTCTTTTATACTATTTCTGGTGAGCTCCACATCCTCACTGATTCTCTGTCTCCCTGACTCTGTTCTTCATGTATATACGTATGTATGTGCGTGTGTGTGTGTATGTGATATTCTCTCATAGATCATTTTCGCTATATATCTATATACATTGCAAATTAAAACTACGAACTACGAAAAGATTGAGAGCACACAATATCTGGTATGATCAAGTATTGGTTCAGTGTGTGCATATTTACATGTGTGTAAGTTTGTTTATATCTATCTATCTATCTATCTATCTATCTATCTATCTATCTATCTATCTATCTATCGTCTGCTTTTAACATTTGTGTCGACTGTAATGATCCACTGCAGTTCTCTCAATTCAATAAAGTTTTCCTGTGGCTTGCCTAGTGGGTCACATTTTATCCAAGCAAAACAATTTGGTTAATTTATGTTGCTGGTTGTGGTTATTCATCTGAGGAAATTTCACTATCTTTCCTGTTGTTAAACTCAGTTGTTTAGCGTTTTCCTCGCTAAATTCTTCGACAGACATATCTGAAGAGCATTTATCCCAACCTTCACAAGTGGCCATTTCTACAACGATGCTCTGCAACCTAGTGTTTTGTATTAACTGCTCCACTAACGATACAAATTCTGTAGATGCTTATAGACCGTCTGTGGAGCAATTGTCAATATATATATATATATATATATATATATATACATATATAAATATAAAAATTCTAACAAATATAAAAGACCACCTGATGTTCTCATTTCAGATTTAGGTTTTCGTCAAACAACATAAATATTTCAGTTCTTTTATTGAATTAGGAAAGACTTAAAATAATATCAACAGCAATAAGAGTGTTCAATTTTGTGAGGACAGTAACGTGTGTATGTATGTATGCATGTATGTACGTATACACACATATACACACATATATTATGTAGCACACACAGGCTTTCACACATTTATTTTCGTTATGTCTTGCTCAATGATTGTCTCTCTCTTCCTGTTTCACTTCAAATATATTTCTCACATTGTTAATCATTTCTTCTATCCGGTTATTTACTTTTTCTCTTAAATTTTATTTTTTTTCTGCAGTTTTCTTGATTCCACGTTCCTTCTGGAAAACTCATTTTCGATCATCCTCCCCTCAGTTCTTTCCTTCATTCTTCCTCACTTTCTTAATGCCCATGCAGTACAGGATCTCTAGTTATTAATGCCTAAACCTCAACCTTGTACCATTATGAATATTGTGTAAATCTATTTCTTTATAAATTTGCTATAACAACAACCATGTTACTTATATTCGGCTGCATAGGAATCGGGGTTAGCCATCTCTGGGCCCTTAACTAGAGATGAAACTAGTTGATTCAATTTTCATTTGAACTAGGACCGTCGCTTTTATAGAAAATGTCTATTTTCAAACTAAGATGAAATAAAGGTGTGTAAACAATAATCTATTTCCGCATTCACGTCGTAGCAGGATCGATCCGAGCGCTCATACCGTAAATATTTCCTACCATTGGGAACATTTCTACCTCCTGACTTATACAGAAAAAAATAGTTGATGGAAAATGTACATGTTTGTCGTTTATATATATCATATTTGTCAGTCGTGATACAATCGGTGCATTAACAAAGGCGCTGCCAAATGAATATCGCATCAATTACTTCTGATTTCTTCAGGCGAAATTTTCCTGTCATATGTTCTGTGAGATTTAAAAAAAAAAGGAATTTAACGGGCTTTAGATTTAATATAACTAAAACTGTTTAAGGCGGTGCCCGAAGCAGTGTATGTATGTATGTATCTATCTATCTATCTATCATATATATATATATACATATATATATATATAAACTCTGCATTGTTGGAATTTCTCCCTATTTCACATTCCTTTTATTAGTGTCCTTCTGTACTACAGTTTTCCAAGCGAACCACTACGAGCTTCTTCCATATATATATACATACACACACACACACACACACACACACACACATATATATATATATATATGTATACATACATACATACATACATACATACATATATGCACATGATGCGTCAGTTTTCTGAGGATAACTCGTTCAAAGCTTGTGACTCATTTATTTTTGTTTACCTTATTTTTCAGATAAAGAATGTCAGATATCAGGTTGACTCAGCAAAAGAAAGAACCACTGTTGTCATTGCCTTAAAATTGCAGCATACTGATACACAGACATCTCGCTTCCTTCGCTATCAAATTTCGAATGTGCCTGGAAGTTGCCGACTTAGCCCTAGCAACAGCTTAATGTAAAATGCATGGAGAGGATACGAATACCACCAGAACAGAAAAAGTCCCAAAAATAATCGATAGAAATTCCAAAACCTCAATCAGAGACTTTGCAAAGGAACTCGAGTTTTCAAAATGCTACCAGGAAAAAGAGAAAAAAGAGTTATAGACGAGGACATCCGAAATAACTCGTATCTAAAGCGGATATATCAGTTTATGTCGGGTGTGACAAGAGAAAATCGTTCGATCCGAGCAAAGCGCTTTCAAAATAAAATAAACTACCAAGAGTTTTCTCCGACGAAAAAAAACATCTACCTGGACCAGAATCAGTACCTGGACCAAAAAGTAAACCAAATGAAAGACGTGTTTATGCAGAGGCCCGAATAAGACTCCAATAGCTTAGTTCTCAGCAACTGCGATAGTTCTTGACGTCGTCAGCGACGAGAGAGATGATATATATATATATATACGCTTGTGTTTGTGTATGTTTGCCTGTGTATGTATATGTGTTTGAGTGATTACATGCGTATATGTCTGTATATGTGTGTAGGTATAGGTATACTTGTCTGTATGTAATTGTCTGTAGGTGTGTTTGTTTATATGTATATATATTTATGTGTGTCTATAGGTATATGTATAACGACGTATATGTGTGTATGTATGTGTGTTTATGTAAATACTTTCAAGATTGCCCCTGTGTGGATAAAATAACAGTTACATCATTCGGTTTTCTTCATTCTCTGACATTCTTCTCATGACATATTACCACCACATATCCAACATTAGCCACAATATTAAGTTTCTGCCCAAATCAATTATTATTATTCCTGCACAGGAGTAAACATTTACGAACAATACCTACACAGAAAATTAGGAAACATTATGCCAAATATAGAAGATGGCAGAGATATCGTTGACGAATTTATTAACACTTCTTTTTAATTTGTAACTGTTTTATATTTACTTTAAACTTCATTCTCCTTGCTACTCATTCTATTCACTTATATATATTTTCTTTAAAAATTTCCATTTCTATTTCTCTGAACACAAAAGGGAACGCATTGTAATTTCCTTAATAAAATATGAAAAAATCCGTAAATATTTCATACTTGTAAAATATAGATACATTGTTCTTCAGTATTATATAAAGCTCTTAAAATGTTTGTATGCCTTCCTGCATTGCACATACATTCAGTTTGTTACTCGCAATCTATACATTTGCTGAACAAATACACACATGCGCACAGTTTACTTAGAGAATTTCCCCCTCGTTTCTTCCCTTTCACACTATTTTACAATGTGTTTCAACGTATCTTTTTCTCTCGTTCACATTCTAATATTTCTGTTTAAATGTTCTCTCCTTTTATTCAACCACTTATCTCCCCCTTTATCGCCCACTCTCTAACACTTTCTCCGACGTTTCTCTGTTACTCTTCACTCATTAGACTCCACATTAATTCTTCACTATTTTTTTTTTTACTTTCGCTTTCAAAACATCTAATCAATTATTTCTACATTCACCTGTTCCTTCGATAGTTATTTCATTCTACGCACACATATAATTTTACAAATACACACACACACACACAATCCTGTGTGTAAATATGTGTTTATACATATATATATTTATTTATTTATTTATTGCCCACAAGGGGCTAAACATAGAGTTAACAAACAAGGACAGACAAAGGGATTAAGTCGATTACATCGACCCCAGTACGTAACTGTTACTTATTTAATCGACCCCGAAAGGATGAAAGGCAAAGTCGACCTTGGTGGAATTTGAAC
>NC_068995.1:6275060-6275813 GCF_001194135.2 Octopus bimaculoides | reverse complement strand
ATATATATATATATATATATATATAACTTAACGCTTCGGGCAAAAAAGAAAAACATAAAATATGTAACACGTTTTAAAAGATATATGAAATAGGTAACGATTTTAATTTTGAGTTGCTTCTGTTGTGTAATTCGAAATTTATCATACAATTAAAGAAAATAGTTGGAGATTTTTTCATAATTATCTTTCTAATGGAAAATGTAAATCGTGTCGCACGAGTAATATTCCAATGGAGAACATTAGTCATTAATTTCATTTCACAATTGATTCACACAAGAATGCGACTTCATGCCTTAACTTCCAACTAATGTCTGCCCAAGATCTGAAGAACATAGATGCACTTTTCGATTTTAAATGATATTCAAGAATATTACGTTATTTCGTCTTGATTTTGAATATTTTCGCCACTAGCCGCTATGACTTATTCTTCTTAGTTCAGCTTTAAATTATACAAATTACATCGTGTTTGCAAAATTCAAGTTTGGATTACTGCTGTGCGATGAAGCCTACTGAGGGAAAAACACGTTTCTACCAATTATCGTCTTGTATTAAAGAATAAGCCTTTTCTTTAACAGTATGATAATTTCCAAGAATTCTTGGTTCTTGAGATTCGCTTTTTATTTTGGAGTTCCTCGTTATTACAAGACGTATATTTTTCTCACTGAAAGCTTACAGGGAATTTGTTGGTTTACAGAAAGTTTACTTTGCATTTAATATGCATTTATTCATCTTTATTGGGGTTTCAGAGAGAGG
>NC_068995.1:6271826-6275050 GCF_001194135.2 Octopus bimaculoides | reverse complement strand
GAGAGAGAGAGAGAGAAAGAGAGAGACGGAGAGAGAGTGAGGGAGAGGAGAGAGAGGGAGAGAGCGTAAGGCAGGGACAAACACAGAGAAAAAGAAAGAAAGAAAGAAAGAAAGAAAGAAAGAAATACAGAGAGAGAGAACGGGAGAAACAAAGACAGAGAAAAAGAAAGAGAGGAGAGATAAAGAGAGAGAGACAGGGAGTTAGCGTGAGGGCAAGAGGGTGACAGTGTTAGCCATCGAAATTCCGAAGTCAATGTTCGACAGAAGGTAGAAGGTCGAAAGGGCGAAGTCATTGTCAGCCCCCTTCTTGTAAAAATATAACAAATATAATGAATATGTACTCTAGAAACAGTATTGAGTGATTCTTTAGTTAAACGTCAAAATTTTTGTACTGCAGAGAAACATATGTGTATGTGTGCGTGTATAAAAATATATGTATGTATATCTACGTGTGTGTATATGTATTTGTGTATGTATGTATTCATGTATGTGTATATATATATGAGTATATCTATGTATGTGTGTATGTATGTATGTATGTATATAAGTATATATGTATAGAATGTGTATGTGCGTGTGTAAAAGCCATCTAGAGGAAACTCGCTACCTCAATCTTTAGTTCGTTGATTGCAAATTTCCATGTATTTCTGTTTGTGAGTAGTTAGGGTACGTGCAACATGATGAGTTATGTTACAAAATAATTAAAATTCTTTTCGAAAAAAGATAAGAAAATTACGGAAGCGCACTGACGTTATCGTTAAAGCAATTGCCATGAGCTATTTCTTGAATTGGCTGTGTCAGTGAATATACCATCAAATATCCGAGATTATTTCATTAACGACAGTCTATAATTAACGATAAGTCTAATGGGTTAATTTATTGAGTATAAATCCATGAGTATTAGTGGTTCGTAAGAGTAGGAGGGAATTTACGTGTTGATCAAGAGTTCACAGTAAGAGAGCAGATTCTAAACAGCAAATGAATGCCATGTATTTCAACATTGCTACCGCGTCAATGAGTTAGCTGATGGGTGGTTGTTCGATTTACTAGAAATAGAAGCCAAATTTTCCTCAAATTCATAATGCAGCAAGCGGAAAATTTATTATTAGAGGGAACGCTTATTGCTCTTTGCTCAACTTATGTCAACATTATCCACTGAAGTGCCGTCGGTGAGTTCACGAGGTGGAGTCTTTGTTTTGCCATGTTGGTGTATCATATCATAATCGTGATATCTATCTATCTATCTATCTATCTATCTATCTATCTATCTATCTATCTATCTATCTATCTATCTATCTATCTATTTATCTGCCTATCTATCGATCGATCTAAGTGGCTGTGTTGTGCGTAAACTGGTATATTCCAATAGAAAAGACTGACGATTACATAAAATCTAAAAGTAATAAATTTGTCATGAAAAATTGTTCAATTTTAACGCATTCTTCAAAGGTGTAAATATTTATTTACCTAGTTATGATAAATGTCTCGTAACACAGAAGAAACACTTTAAAGTAGAACTTAAGAAATTAATATATCAAATATTCATCTGACAGTAACACAATATTATGAGGAATGACCAATAAATTATATACACACACACAGAGTACGCATAAATGTATGTAAGTACGTATATATTATGTATGCATGTATATCTATGTATGGACATATATGTTTGTATGTATGCAAGTATATGTTATGTATGCACGTATGTGTGTGTATATATACACACACACACACATATATATATATATATATATATATATATATATATATATATATATATATATATATATATATATATGCATACACATGTATGTATGTTCTGTGATTATGTGATTTGAGGATCCTCTATGCATTGTCATGCAGAAATGCCTGAGTATATCTGTGTGTAATATCGATCTATGTATGTAATCTTACTCTCTGTATGTTTGCATGTATATATGTATATATACGCGTAATGTGTGCGTATATATGCATACACAAACACAACTTACACACACGCACATACGCACAGAGACACACATACGCACAGAGACGCACATACGCACAGAGACACACATATATATACATTTTCACACACGAACATATATGTATAGTTATATGAAAATAACGTGTTGATGAATATATATTGTACACCCTGCATACGTATATATAAGAGCATATACACATACAGTTATATATGTGAGATATTTATTCGCCTTTGTACGTGTGCGAGCGAGTGATTGCGCATGCGTGTACGAACATAGATATCGTCGCCTGTATTGCCACAATCTATATCAATATTTCTATCTAGGCAACTTGCACTGTGTTATATACACATTTCTCGATATTCAAATCAGAAAAACAGATCATTTCACGAGTTTCTGTAAGTACAGAAATTCACACATTTTCTCTATGGACATATCTTAATAGTTGTTTCATTTAATGTGGGCCTTTGACAACTGTTGGAATTTTTACTCTCCTCTTTTCTTCAAAGATGTGTTCAGATCATAAAAAGGATTAAACAGAGCTACGTGTTCGGGAGAGGGAGAGAGAATGTGTATATATGTATGTGATTGTTTCCATGCATGTATACACACATTTATATATATGTATATATACACATACATATTTGTGTGTGATGTATATAAGCACAAATATATGCAATACATATTTGAATGAACAGCAAGAATTCACGTATATCTATTTACGTTCTAATATATATATAAATCACACGTATTACTTTACCAGTTAAGCCATACTTCGCTGTATGTACACCAAGAGATTGCTTTTCTATGCTACTTTTTTTTATTTCTTATCTTCTCGCCCATTTATATCTCTATCTACTCATTTTATAAAAGTCTCCGCAGCGATTAAGAAAAAAGATTACAGAGATTACACATCAGTTTTCACACGATTCATTTAAATACATTAACAGATAGAGGTGTACACATCTAAATACGTAGAATGACTTTCTCTCACATTTACATACATATATATGTATATATCGGTAAGTATGAAAACCGTTTTACATATGTTAGCTTCGATTGTTTGTGAAGATGGTGAAAATATTTCATTGGTAACTAAAATCTCATCCGATGAACATTCACAGTTCTGCTACATAAAACGAACGTTGAAAGTGTTTGCCCAACCATGTATATATAGATCATGTACGTATCTCTAGATCTCTAGATGTATATGTATATATATAAATATATATATATATATATATATATATATATATA
>NC_068995.1:6270109-6271400 GCF_001194135.2 Octopus bimaculoides | reverse complement strand
AATAATACCGATTCTCTTCAAAATAGATGTGTGAAATTCTGCGTAACATATTTTCAATTTTTTTCTTCTTTTTTTTTAGTTTCAGTTGCAGGGATAAGCGTGTTGCATCCCAGAAGTTTTGAAACCTTTTTTTAAGGATAGAACCGTGCCATGTGACGAAAGCTGTATCCAGACCTCAAGAGACAGAGTACCCAACGGAAACAATACTAGCTCCTCCAGGTCCAAGAAGACGAGGCAATGAAAATCCACCGGAAAGTTCTTGATGAGAGTCATTTTTGACGTGAAGCGTACCATCTACATCTACTGGATTCACTCTGGCCAGGCGGTCAAGAAAGAGTACATTCAGAAGGTTTTGAGGGACTTTAAGAGGATCTTTCATCGGAAAAATCCAGAACTCAAATTGAGTTGGTGGTATGAACATCAAGCCAATGTACCGGTACACATTTCCATCATTGTACCCGAGTACTTGTCAGAGATGGGAAACAGAATTGTTTGTCACCCACCGGCAGTATAGACCTTGCTTCCTGTGATTATTTTATTTTTCCCCTAGCTAAAGAACCTCGAGGACTGTCGGTTTTTTTTTTTTGGCATTAAGAAGACGAAGGAGGCTGTAAGTAGGGACTTGGATACCGTCATTTCCAAACAAATGCATTGAAATTAGAGGACCCTAATTTGAAGGAGAGCAGAATTTTGCATTTCTTTAAAAATGCTTATATGTTGTCGTATATAAGTTATTTATATCTATACCTCTCAAAGTTTATTGAATAAATCTGTCTTGGGGTAACGTTCGGAGTATGTACGACGCGAACTCTGCTCGACTGAATAAAGAACGTCATGGCGACGAGGAGTCGTCTATTTCGGCAGTAATCTTGCTGAAAATAGCAGCTATATAATATAGAAATTAAACTTTCTATGCATTAACAAAAGGAAGACATATTGGGTAATGTGATAAAATTCTGAGAGAGCTGACAATAGAGCTATTACGCTGTTTAAACTCTTTTGAAGTAACTGCTTAGAACAAGCAGAACTTTTTTCATACCCTGGCTTGGCAATCTATATTCCGCTAATTAAACTGATCTATTTGTGGATCAACGCTGTGACACTGGTCATCGCTTTAACGAGATACACACTAGGGACACTCGGTTACTTCTCAGATTCCATATTTGTTCCGTATACATGAATGGGTCTATACATTTTTATACTTTTGCATAGATGTAATTATCTCTGCACATTTGCATCCAACCATCCATCCATACATACATGAATACATACATAATTTCATGTATATATA
>NC_068995.1:6265989-6269462 GCF_001194135.2 Octopus bimaculoides | reverse complement strand
CACACACACACACACACACACACACACACACACACACACACACACACACACACACGCACACACAAACACACATATATATATATGAAGGATGCGGTGAATATTTTGTCGTCTAAATTACTCAAAAATGAAAATAACGCTGACATCAGATATATTTTAACAGGTACATTAGATAGATACAGACAGACAGACAGACAGTCAGAAAATCGATTAAAATGACTGCAGTACACATGTTGTGAGCGTTTCTCTGATTTCAAATTTTCTTTGAGACGAAGAATTCTCTCCGAAACGTTCGATTTTGTTCTTTCTACAGCAATTTCGCTGAACACTTCTCATCGATTTCATTAATTAAGTGCTAACGAAGAGGATCAGCACCAGCTTCTTTTGAGCTTGTCTGATCACACACACATGCACACATACACACACACGCGCACATACATAAGCATACACCCCTACATACACACATAGACACACACACACACACCCAAAATATATTCTAAATTCTTATAAAGTTCGTGATCAGAAATTAAGCAATTTTCTCAACCTGGGACATGACAATGTTTCTGAGACTCTATTAAGCCAGTTTTCTGCGTCTGCCAGTTAGCCCATCTCTTCCTGTTTTATTAGGTGGTTCTCTATATGATAATAACCGTCTATTTCCAAAATTGGACGTTACTAAATGTCAGGATATCACTAATTGCTATACCTGTAAATCTAGCATCTCATGCTACAATTGCAATTTATTAATTACTTATTATATAAACCCTCGCACCAATCTTCGCAATCGTCCGAAGATCGGAACTGTAAAACACGAAGTGTCATTGAACATATATTCAGCGTATTCTGCCCTTCTCTCTCCCTTTCTCTTTCTTTTCTTTCTCTCTTTCTCTCTCTGTTTCTGTCTATCTCTCAATCTGCGTGTGCGTGAGCGCGTCTGTGTGCGTCTTGTGTATGTGTGTGTATGTGTGTGTGTATGTGTGTGTGTCTGTGTGTATGTGTGTGTGTGCGTGTGTGTGCGTGCGTGTCTGAAAACGTATTGCAAACTGAAATCTTTAATCTCTGTACTACGTATATATGTATATTCGAATAATGTGCGCTTGTATATATATATATATATATATATGTAATGGGAAATATGCGTTCATCCTATCTGAACACTGATATGGCGGTAGCCATCATTTGCCTTTCAACCAGCAAGATCGCCCTTCCATCAACGTTTTCGAACGCATCACTTAACATACATTAGGGAAAAGCTTCAACTAAACACCAACCGAATTCTCTCATTTTCTGGAATTCTACCAAAACTCTTATTGATAGAATCCACCACAAATTTCCTTCTAAATTTAGACCTTCCATTTTTGTTTAATATTTCAGGCTTTTGGCAGCTCAAACACAATGATGCTGTGTTGTGTGTAATTTATGGTGATAGGATATGACAGGCACTAGACCCGTGGTCAGTGTGTTTGAAACAGTGATATTGCTGCTCGGTTTAGAAATAATAATCTAAAATATGTTTGATTTCTCTTGCGATACGAAGTTAAGTCTGGACATAATATCACACAAACCATAAAAACTACGTTTACGTTGGGATCTGGTTTGAATATCAATACTACGGGATTTATCATTGTTATTGTTGTTGTTGTTATTACTATTGTTGTTGTTGTTGCCGTTGAAGTTGTCATTACTACTACTACTACTACTACTACTACTACTACTACTACTACTACTACTACTACTACTACTACTATTATTATTATTATTATTAAAATTCCGCCCAAGTCGTCTTTGTCTTACATTCATCGATTACATCGACCCCAGTGTACAACTGGTACTTATTTTATCGACCCAGAAAAGATCTAACGCAAACTGGACCTCATCGGAATTTGAACTGAGAACGTAAAGACGGACGAAATATCTGTAAGCATTTCATCCGGTGTGCGAAAATTTTTGTCAGCTCGCCACCTTAAATACGTGATACATTAATTAATATGGCGTCGAACTGGTAGAATCGATATCATGCGGGGCGAAATGCTTAGTGGCATATCGTCTGTCCTTACGTGCTGAGTTCAAACGACGCCAAGATCAGCTTTGCCTTTCATGCCTTCGAAGTCCATAAAATATGTACCAGTTGAGCACTGGGGTCGATATAATCGACTTACACTTCCCCTGGAATTGCTGGCCTTGTGACAAAATATAAAATCAATACGTGATATATTAATGGACATCATGGATCTAACGTTAATTAGTCTTTATAATAGTTAATTACTTTTACAATTGGCTTCATTTTTACGCAAAGTAACCTTGTCACAAGATGTTTCTTTCGCCTGAGACAATTTTCAGTCGTTCACCTAATTATCTTATAGAGATGTTATTATTATAAAGACAGGAATGTTGACGGATGGAACGTGTTTGATCTGATTTACTTGGACAAGTTTTATTTTGCGTGAAAATTACCCAGAGTAAAGAATACTGATAGCTTTCATTTTAGTTCTAACTAACAAAGAGTTACCTGCAGTCAAACAACGTTGATTTTTTTTTCTAAGATAGTTTCGATCAGGATTTACCTTGAGCTAAACAACATCAACAACAGGGATAACATTATTAAAGAAAACATTGGAAACATAATTGAAAATCGTTGCTTCAACAATAGAAATAACGAGCAATTAATCAACAGAGCACAGACAAAAGGAACTAAATTAAAATTAACGAGAGGATAATTAATGACAAACCAATTATGTGCATAAATTTATCAAATATTCGAAAAATACCTCCGGCCCAGGATGTGTGATTCCACAATGACAGTAGAAATATCAGTTTCAAAATTTTCAGCGGAGTAAGTAGGTTACATCGACCCCAGCATACAGCTGGTACTTATTCTATCGACTCCGAAAAGATGAAACGCAAAATCGATCCCGGCGGGTTTTTGAACCCTGAACGAAAGGACGGACGTAATGCCACCAAGTATTTTGCACGCTGTGGTAACGGTTCTGCCAGCACGCCACCTTTAGTGACACTAATAATCCTTTCAACTATAGGCACAAGGCCTGAATTTTCTGGGTGGGGGGAGGAGCCTGTTGATCACTTCGAACCCAGTACGCAACTGCTACTTAATTTATCAACCCCGAAAGGATGAAAGGCAAAGTCGACCTCGGTGGAATTTGAACTCAGGAAGTAGCGGCAAACGAAATACTGCTAAGCATTTCTCACCACCACCATCGTCACTAACTTAAGAACGACCACCATTATCGCTACATCCAAAATAACCATGATCAACATCACAAACCCCCCAACGACCATCAGCAGCTTCGTAAACACCATCATCACTGTCCGACACCACCACAACCACCACCGCCGCTGCCAGTACCACCACCACCACCACCACCACCACCACCACTACCACCATGTCAAGCACAGCTTCAGTCTACCACAACTATAAACATAGCCGTTACCACCACCACCACCAACAACAACAACAA
>NC_068995.1:6265068-6265948 GCF_001194135.2 Octopus bimaculoides | reverse complement strand
CAAAACAACAAACAACACCAATATAGCCCCCCCCCCACGCCAGCGTCCTTAATGCAACTATCAGGATGCCTACCAAACGCAGCCGCCACATCCACAAATCTCATCTGCTGCGACCACTCCCATTTCCACCCCCACCACGACCATCGCCGTCAAAACATTACGTGCTCATTAACTTACATTAGTAGATTAATTATTTTCTAATCCCAATAATACTCAATGTTATTTTCGAAGATGGTTCATAATTTATTTATCGTGTTTATGTTGTGTGTGTGTGTGTGTGTGTGTGAGTGTTTGTGGATGTGAGTGTGTATTATTATGTGATGTGTGTGTGTGTGTGTGTGTCTGCCTGTCTGTATATCTGTCTGTCTGAGTGTCTCTGTGTCTTTGTGTGCGTGTTCCATTTATTACATATAGAAGCAGACGTCTACATATATAGATATATACATACATACATTCATACGTACATACATACGTACGTACTTACATACATAATACATACATACACACACATATATATATATATATAAATATAAGAATGTGTGTGTGTGTGTACATGTGTATATTGTGCATGCGTATATACATATATGTGTATATATATGTGTGTTTGTGCGTGTGTGTATGCGTGCATGTTTGTTTACGCATGTGGATATATACGTATGTGTGTATGTATGTTTATGTATATGTATTATCTATATGTGCATGAGTGTGTGTATAGGTGTGTGTATATATGTGCCTTTTGAGCCTGTATGTATGTCTGTTTTGTATGCTTTATGCTGCTGCAGGTGGAGATGTTTGTATACGTGTTCGCATGTGTGTATATATGAGTATGTATCTTTATAAACATACACCTGACGAAGTCCAGCAATTGTACATGCATTGC
>NC_068995.1:6263848-6264442 GCF_001194135.2 Octopus bimaculoides | reverse complement strand
TATATATATATATATATATATATATATATATATATATGTGATCATAAAAAAATTAGGAGCGCATAGTGAAACTAAATCAACACGCAACCTACCTCATGATTTAGAAAGATCTCTTCAACACGCACGGCTTTCTAAGATGTTTACATATCTCCTTCTGCTGTTTACTATCATGCCTCCCTTTTTAACCGTTTTAGCTGATTCACAGTTTAATATTTCGAAATATATATCTACATACACATGCAATACATATGTATATTTTTATATATATATATACCTGTAAGTTTGTGTGTGTGAGTGTGTGCGTGTGTGTATATATGTGTGCATATTGCTTTTGCCGATGAGAATGGTTGGAACAAGTATTGCTGAGAACTCTTATTCAAAGGATTTATGCAATTATATTGACTGCAGAAATCACTCTGTCGCACACTTCATCAATTTAAACACACACACACATGCCTATACACGCACGCATGCGTGTATGAGAGTGTAAGTGTGTGTATGTGTCTATGCACAGGGATATCTAACCTACCCGGCCGCATGCAGTTGCCACATGAATATCGGGAGCTATGTGTGCGCGGGCGTAAACGTATATAT
>NC_068995.1:6263407-6263748 GCF_001194135.2 Octopus bimaculoides | reverse complement strand
ATATATAGTTTATAGGTCATAACATCATTCTACGATAAATTTCATACTGTGTCATACAATATCCCTTCTCCTGGAGTGTGTATGCAACATATGCAGTTTAGATGTCTTAGAGACTGGAACCTGATAAAGATTATGTTAATATCTTTTTACAAGCATTATGTTGCTTCTAGTATATTTAGATGTTTAACTCGGTATGCATTTTAATTAAGTCTATCGCAAGATATCTGGTGCTTTCATGACATTAATATTTATATAGGGAAGAGTAATGTATATATTATAACATATATATTTCTGTGTACGTATGTTATTATATATATATATATATATATATATATATATAT
>NC_068995.1:6260139-6262560 GCF_001194135.2 Octopus bimaculoides | reverse complement strand
ATATATATATATATATATATATATATATATATATATAAGTATGTATATGTATATATCCTCTTGTATAATAAATATATTTGCCGTGGAAAATAAAGTTAATCAAACAAGTCGGAAGTGAGTGTGAGTGAGTGACAGTACCATAACGAAAGTAGTACTGAGTAGTACTATGAAATTTCTAACTTCATAAACTGTGTACAATTATGTCAAAGGTGATTTTATGCTGGTGACTTTTAAAAAGAAGGAAATAGTGCTATACACGTTTATCACAAATTAAAAATGTTTGGAGCTTTCTAATAATAAGGGAACAAGAAATTAAATAGGTGAATTTTATGCATCTTCTTTTTTATAATTCGTTAGCTTCCATTTCAATTTTCTCAGCATGTTATGACGAAATGATTATCCCATTTGTATCGACTGCGAATGCCAGGAGGGCCACGTTTATTTGCCATTACTTGTGAATGTCATCATTGTAACAAATTACATTTTACATTATTAAAACATTTATCCAAGCTGTAAAATACAAAAGGGATCTCCTTTTTGACGATACAAATTTTAGTGCTTATATTACCATTGTGGTCCACCAGTTTCAACGAGAAGCATATGTTATCCCATTTAGGAATTATAGGGTTAACGATCTTAGGTAAGATTAGAATACTTTACTAAAAATACAAATCACGACATGTTAAGATGAGAAATTTATCGACGCGCTCTCTCGTCGATTTGAAAGGGTGTCAAATCCGACAACAGCGGAATACATGCGTGTGTACGTATGCGGTCCAATATATAGATGTGTGTATATTTTTAATATGATACCTATTCACAATAAGACCTACCAATAGTTTCTTGTCATAAAAACACTGAGATTAGGCAGACTTATTTAACGTACTTTTTGTCTCTCTGGCAAGAAACAATTAATTAGAAGCTCTTATTTTAATACCATTTACATTAAATGACATTTATCTCTCACTGGATGGAGTAATTATTTTGTTGATCCTAACTTAAGTGAACATTAATCTATATAATGTACATGTGTGTGCGCGCGCGCGTGTGTGTGTGTGAGAGAGAGAGAGAGAGAGACAGAGAGACAGAGAGAGACAGAGAGAGACAGAGAGAGAGAAAGAGCGAGAGTGCGTGTGTTTTACTCGTTGCGTCTGACACATGCTTTAAATAGTAGGTAAATCGCCCTCAAACAACTTAATACTTACATATGTTGTTATAACTAATGAAGTAGCCTCGGTCTTCTGGAAATAGCAAACAGATCTTCCTTTCCTTCCATCCTACCATTTTAAAGATTCGTGTGATCACGTGGGTTTCAATTTCGGCTACATGGAAATTGATGGGTGATTATTACTGGCTTGCATCTGGCCATAGACTTACGGGACCAGGGTTCACCTGTGGAGAATTAAAAATACAAATCGAAGAACACACGGGATAATGTAATCTAGAATACATTAAAAAATATCTGATTAACGAGTAGCGTGGTCACAACTGCTGGGCGGTTGAAAATAGATTTACTTAATTCTGGTCTCTCCTGCGGTTAAACAACAAAAACATCTACAATATGACAAGTACATGAATACCGACATTTTCCCCTTCATTTTCTTGATGAAAATTAAAACTCTTTCTGTGACTCCGCCTCAAATTTCCTGTCACAAAGGCTGTGAACTTGATTTCTAAAATAACTCCGTTCCGAAGTACATTTAGTAATCCGGTATTTATTTGCCATATTCTTGGAGAGATTCCAGGCTTTTACACCTTGTCTTATAACTTATAACTTATAAGACCGACATTTCAACTGTAGCGGATATTGCCCTTAAAAATAGAATTTCTGATTTCCTCAAGCAAAAATTCTTAGATTATATTTGTCAGTTTAGTTGGGAGCTTCGTTATTTATGTTGGTTAATATAATTTCTTTACATATTATACACACTTACAGACACATATATAAGCAAAAATGAGTGTATTTGTGTGTATGTATGTATGTGAATCTATATATGTATATGTATGTTTGTATGCATATATATATATATATATATATTTATATATATATATATATATATATATATATATATATATATGTAAATACGCATACTACACTATACACAGATGCGTATATCATATAAACCTTTGTATACACAAGCATATAAGTACATAGGGATATATATAGGCATAAACATAAGAATATAAAAATATATATCCATACCTACACTTTAGCACTCGCACACCTTTATGTGTGTACACGTATGCAGCCAAACTTGCAGACGACCATTACTTATGATTACATGGCTACGTAGGCACGAATTGCTTCGTAATATAGCCTCCATATAGGTGTATTTATGTGTGCATCAGTGTTCACATATATTTGTACGCATATACATAATGACATTATATATATATATATATATATATATATATATATAT
>NC_068995.1:6257396-6259674 GCF_001194135.2 Octopus bimaculoides | reverse complement strand
TATATATATATATATACAGGGGTGTTAAAATAAATGTTTATAAAACATCTTATTTACTACTGAGCCATTCATACGTTAGTTCTATTTTTTTTTATTTGGAGGATGCAGAATGGTTAGTTCTCATTACAAGAGTTCCAGATTTTATAGAAATATATGATGGAAGCAGTGGCATCTCCAGAAGACGGTGACCAAATCTGTATAGTTGCTACAGAAACGACTCTGTTAAAGACATCGAAGTGTCAGGTATTGTTATTAAAACAAGTGAACACTCAAAACGAGTGGCAGTTATAACGTGTACCAACATTCACCTCTTCGGCTTCTCACCGTCACCATACATCTCTGATGATAAAATTTCTATTCTTGAGCGAATCGCGTGTACATCAACACACCCATATATACGCACACGCGTGTCCACATACATGCGAATGCACCTAGAAACGAGGAGCGCGCGCACATCTGTAAGTGTGTCTTGTATATGCACTAAATATGTGCGTCTTGTGTGTGTGTATATATATATATATATATATATATATATATATATATATATATATATATATATATATATATATATATATATATATATGAGGTAGTCTAAATGCATTATTCCATCTATCTAGAACAGCTAATATATTTATTAATAAATAAATATTAGTTGGGGAGATAAACAAGGCTATCACTGTATGTGCCAATTACTTACACATCACCCCCCCATTCCATTTCCACAACTTCTCTACTCCTTTACTCCCCTGTATCTTCTCTTCTTTTTCATTTCGTCTTTATTTGTCCTATTTCCGTTCATTTTTTATATTCTTCCTCTTAAACGATTAGGAAAAGCAACAAATTTTAGACAGGAAGAGCACGTATGATAATAACAACAGCACTAAATAAATTATATAAACCGATTCTGTTATCTTCTGTTTTGTCTAATTTACCAAATACTGCAGCTTTCGATATTTATACGTTGCTACTACCTACCTGCAGATGGTGTCCACAAGTATTCACGTCTGAATCGTACAAGATTAGTGGTTGTGCTGATTTTAAAGTACACACGCTTACATTCATACATACATACATGCACACATGTATCCATACACAGACACAGTGTTTGTTCATACATATTTCGTTGTCGTTGCTGTTATGATGTAGATCACAAAGCGGCGAGTTGTTAGAATCGTTAGCGCGTCGGACAAAATTCCTTGTGGCATTTCATGCGGTTCAGATTCCTTCATGGTTTGACTTCGGATGCCGTCTGGGTCGACTTCGCATTTGCAGTTTTTCGGGGCTGACAAAACTGGAGTCAATGCAATCAACTTTATGTAACATTGCTGGCCTTTCTTTCTTTCTTTCTTTCTTTCTTTCTTTCTTTCTTTCTTTCTTTCTTTCTTTCTTCTTTCTTTCTTTCTTTCTTTCTGTTTTCATTTATTAAAAATCATTTCATTCTATGTACACCCCCACACTTTATGTCTGCCTTTGTATTGTCCCCTCCTCCTTTGCCCTTGTGGCAAATAAATGAAATCCTCCTTCTCCTCCTCGTCATCATCATTATTATTATTATTGATTGAGAGAGAGAGAGTAGTGTATGCCATCAAAGTGACACTGGAGTAAAATATACGAACCCCAGTTTACGCATCATGACAGAGAGAGAACGAGAGAGGGAATGAATGTAAATATCCACTGGAAGATAGGAGAAAAAAAAATATTACTGCAAGACAAATATGTTATTTCTACGTTCAAATTAGCCTTGTAAACATCTTAACCACTTAAATTAATATTGCCGGATTTGTGGAATGACTAAATATATTTTCTGTTAACTTTATTTCTTGCTACAAATATTATTTTGCGTGTATTTGTTAATGCAGTCTGGACGTAAAGACCTACCAACTACGAACAAAATTAAATATCACTGAACTATCACCAATTTTTAATATCTCGTAACCTCAAGTGCACTAGTATATCCCATCAGCATAATATTCCTGTTTCACAGTTATTCCGTGTTCCGGACGGCGACTCTACATTTGTGGCCTGTTTACTGCTTCAATTGATCGTAGAAACACCGACCTGTGTCCGGTGATATTTATGTTTTATCGGATATGTTCATTTTTTGAGATATACTTTGACCATTCAGCCTACGCGTACCAACGGATGGACGCGCAGCCGAGCGAAATTTTTCTCATTTATTTAGAGAAATGCGTTATTGAACACATAATCGACCATGTCCGCAAATACGCATAAAAATAGACGTGTGCACCCAATATATATATATATATATATATATATA
>NC_068995.1:6249332-6256703 GCF_001194135.2 Octopus bimaculoides | reverse complement strand
TATATATATATATATATATATATATATATATATATATATATATATGTGCATATATATGTACCTATATGTGCATATATATGCGTGTGCGTATATATAGATGTGCGTGTGTTCATATGTATGCATGGATACATAGGAAGTACAAAGAGAGACACGCACAGGTTCACATAGACACACCCATACACACATGCATCCGATCATCTATTGCTATGTAGACTCTACTAAAACACTATCAAAGCCTATCAAAGCTATAGTAATAGCGTCAATATAAATATTTATTCTCAATTATTTTCCAATGTGTGAATGTTTGCAGAATATTTCAACTCTGATTTAATCCCAAATGAACCATTTAGCAAATCTACTGATCTTTGCATTATATTATTGGAGATGATTGCTTATTATCGCTTTAACTTGATTACTGTTGTTAACATATTTATTATTATTATTATTATTATTATCATTATTGCAGTGATTGGATTGCTATTATTATCATGGATATCGTTAGTAATATTAGTTCTATTATTGATGTTATTGTTTTTGGTAAACGGATGCTAGTAACAGAACTCCATATAGCTTGGATTTTACCAAATTAGTTTGAAAACCAAAATGAGTAAAATTTGGTATTGTTTTCCAATAATGAATGTTTGAACAGAGAAAAGTAAATTAGCTCCCTTGTATTGCATACACTGCTTTCAGCAAAATCTAATTTCTTTGCCTTTTTACTAGTCGAATGTGGCCCTGTTTAATTTGTTGTAGCGGTGTAGGTTCTGCACCATCCATTCATCCATCCGTCCGTCCATCCGTCCGTCCGTCCGTCCGTCCGTCTATTTACTCCACCCACTATTTCTAGAACGATCGCGGAGGTAAAATCCTAAGGCACCACCATCGTAGGGCCCTGTCAAAAGAAAGCTCTATTACATTTTCCGGCTGGATGTCTATATATGTATATGTCAATATTTGTGTGTGTTAGTGTCTGTGTTTGACCCCTCACCACCGCATGAAAACCGGTAATTGTGTGTTTACGTCCACGTTCTGCAAAAGCGAGCAGCGATAGAATAATTTCTACTTGTGCAGGTCGGCACTAGAAGCTTCGAATTTCACCAAAACCTGCTCCTACCATCCTTACCTGATCGCCGTTGGGCTTTTGTATAAAACAAAAAGGTGGGGTGGATTAAAAAGAGGTGAACTTGTTTAGGTTGAGATCTTCCAGCAAATGGGGTCCCCTCGCACTATGCCCTAAAATTCTTCAGAACTAAAGACAAGGTCTGTTCAAACATGGGTACAGGTGCACTGACCTTGTCCCTCACCATGTCAAATTAAGACTCCCAACGGTGGGTCAAACGGAGGAAGCTAGATCTCTGAACTCCTTCTCTCTCCCTCCGCTCTATCCTTCTTCTACCTCCTCCCCTCCTCCATCTCTCCTTCTGACTCTTCACTTCTGACCCTCCTCTTCTCTCCCACCTCTTATGTTCCCCCTCTTCTTTTCCTCCTCTTCTCCCTTCCTCTTCTTTTCCTCCTCTTCTTTTCCTCCTCTTCTTTTCCTCCTCTTCTTTTCCTCCTCTTCTTTTCCTCCTCTTCTTTTCCTCCTTTTCTCTCTCTCCTCATCTCTTCCTCCCCTTGTCTCCCTCCTCTTCTCTCTCTCCACTTCTCTCCTTCCTTTTCTCTTCCCCTCTTCTCTGCCTTCTCTTTCTTTTCTGTTCCTCCTCTTCTCTGCCTCATCTGCTCTCCCTCCTCTTATCTTCCACTTATTATCTTTCTCATCTTCTCTCCCGCCTCTTCTCTTTCACTTCTCCTCTTCCTTCTCTCCCCTCCGCCTTCTCCTTTCCTCCTTCTTGTCTCTCCTCCTCTTTTCACCTCCCTATCCCATTTTACTTCCCTCCCCTTTCCCAACTCCCCTTCTTCTACTCTACTTCTCTTTTCCCTCTCCTATCCATCCACCCTCCGCTTTTTCCCCTTTCTCCTCTTCTGACTACTACTACTACTACTACTACTACTACTACTACTACTACTACTACTTATCCATGACGATAATGAACATACTACCGAAGGATTGTTTTTCTTGTTGCTATTTTCGTTGGAGTCAACAGATTCATGACAAAAGAGCACTTTTCAGGCTTTTTAGTCACAGTATATCTAGGACTACGCTATCAATTGTGCGTTATTTATTGAATAAAAGAAAAAAAATGGAAAACATGAAAAAGAGTCCCTCAAAATACGAAGATAAGACAGAATGCTGTGATTTGAGGAATATTTAGTTACTATTTCTAGCAGCTTTGAAGAGCAACGTAGAGGTTCATTCCAGTGTTGGGTTGTGATGTTGGGTGTTGTTGATGTTAGACACTATTTTCATTTTTCTCTCTTTATACATCCTGCTTGTTCATTCAGCCGTACGCTCAGCTGACAGTGATTGACCAAGCTTGAAGTTTTCAATATCTATGAGAGATAGCAAAAAAATAAAAGAAAAGAAGAGAAAAACACACACACACACACAAACACACACAATACACACGAAGATTCAACATAAATAACAACACAAACAGAACAAAAACAAATATGTAAACAAAGAAAAACCCGATAGAAAAAATTAGTGAGAACTTAGAAAGATAAATAACTGGTATTTTACGCTCAATGTACGATGAAAAAAGGACAAACAAACACACATTTTTCGATAACCTTTATATAGAAATAAAGCAATCACAATGCAGACATATGTATGCTTGTATCTATCTGTCTATCTATCTATCTATCTATCTATCTATCTATCTATCTATCTATCTATCTATCTGTCTATCTATCTATTCGTCTATTTGTGTACGCGTATATATGTGTGTTCGCGTATATATGTGTGTTCTCGTATATATGTGTGTTCGCACTTACAAATATGTTGGTGTATTAGTCTATTTGGGTTTGTTTATATGTTTATACGATTGGATCAAATGCCTATATTTATTATACAATTACATATGCATTTGTATTCGAGTATATACTGTGTAATGTGTGCGCATGTGCATGCGTTTCCTTCAATGATGGCACGGAATGTATGCTCTACTACACAGAGAGAGAGAGAGAGAGAGAGAGAGAGAGAGAGAGAGAATGGAAGAGAGGGAACTTGAGATGGGTTCGGGGAGAGTATTTTTTTGTAAAGATCCGAAAATATAGGCATTCAGGAAAAACATGTCGGAAGTGACTTATGACCGTTTCCTGATGTGATTTGACGTTTGCTAAAAAACCTGATATATTTTCTTTTTATCAATTCTATTACACACACTGTATACTTTATGATTTATTCTAATGACATAGGCTTCATTTCAATTGAAAAAAAAAAACAAGAAAAAAAAACAGAAAAGCCTCACCTTTGACTATTAACAATTATTTCGAAATATACCACTAAACCATCATGGCTGATAGGCTTCATGAGTTGATGTGTCTGTGATTCTGTCTGTGCGAGTGCGCGCCCGCGTGCGTCTGTAACTTGTATCGGAGCATTGTTTCTCTATTTTAGTATTGCACAGATGAGGCGGGGAAGGCAACTAAGGAAATTACATGATCCAGGAAATAAAATGAAACGCCCACACAATGACTTGTCATTTGGTTCGATGGACCAATGTTAAAGCTTCTGGATGATTGCAGAAAGAGAAAGCAAGTCTTACTGAAGTTTCAATCTCCTGACATAAAAAAAGAAAAAACTGTATGTATGTATATTGTCTGCTGTGTCATACATTAGAATAATTTGCCGAAAAAGAAGACTGGATGGTCATAACTTGAACGCGAAAATCGAACTTACAGGAAACGATAGACAGAGGAGTATCTGCAACCAATGATAAAAGTGTACACACAGTTATGTAAGTAGAATATATAAAATAAGGATATCATTTCTAGAAAACTCACGTGAAGACATGAACGAGCGACGGAAGTGTAGCGATTGCCTCTCTTCTCACAAGGAGAGACATAATAGCACTACAATTAAACTCCACTAGCATCGTAAACAATTTCTACTAGAACATCTACAGGTATCTTCAAGTTAACTACATCTCCTTCTGACTTTGCGTAACCGTTATTCAACCTAACAACAAACATAATCGAGCTCTAAGTATTCAAGTGAAATATCCAAAATGGTGACAAATTCGAGAAAAGCACAAAGATAATACACCGACACCGCGCATAAAATCAACAGACAACTCACACCTCGAGTCATAATCAAAAAATAGCAAAGAAAATAAGCCGAGACAAAAGTAACAGAGAACTTGCATACATTGGATACTAGCATGCATATCTATCTATCTATCTATCTATCTATCTATCTATCTATCTATCTATCTATCTATCTATTTGTGTACTTGTATATATAGGCGTGCGCACTCACAAATATTTTATTGGTGTATTAGCATATTTGTGTTTGTTTATATGTTTATACGATTGGATCAAATGCCTAAAATGATTCACGGACCACTTTTACAAATGAACCTCTCACCAGAAAAGGATTCTTTTCCATGTCACTCAACCTCTTTGAAATAGGGAAACACACCCCAGTATTCTTTTACAGAAATAAACGGGATTGCCATGGCGGGCATGAACTGGATCGTAGGTCTGTCCAATGAAAGCAGTGTTGGGTTAAATAACTTCGCTGGTTGACTAGTGCATATAGCATACATCAATTACGCCACAGGTTAAGAAACATCTGTAGTGTACACCAAAAACCACTACACACTGGTTGATATGCCTATGCATTATACATTAGTAAAGCATCGTTAACATGAATATCCTTGAATAGAATGCCACAAAGATTCCTTTTTTCGTAAGTGATATGTAACCTGTATCAAGACAATAAATCTAAACCTTTTCAAAACACAGTCTTACATAAAGAAATGACAGCCATATCGTTACATCACAGCCTAGCAAAGCTTTGCAACTTTTCTGGCCCTACATCATTCAAATAAATACGTAGTTCCATTAATAATTCATGTCTGGTAGCATCTGGTAAAAGCATTTTTCTATCTTACCAGCAATCATACAAAATCTAACACGACAACTTATACAGGGCTTAGACACGAAGACAAACATACTTAGAATTACGTAAAAGTTCTTTAAGATAGTCACATATCATATAAATTATATCACCTCTTCCAAGGTCTGAACAACAGATTCCAGTGAATAAAGAACAGAACAACCTTTATGGGTTACTGGCAAACCACAAAAAAGTAATATATACCACCATGATAGAAGTCATACTGACGACACAGTGGTAGATTTCCCGATATTATAGAACGCATACTAACAACAAAAACAGATTTCGTGGCACTTAGTATTATATGCAGGCGATACATATGTTGATTGTGCAACATTCCAGACAACAAGCAGATGACTAAGCGGATTTCGCCTCATGCTAAACTATACAATCTCCACTGTGTAATAGCAATAGGAAGACGGAAGATTATCTGATAACACAGGGGACACCATTTTGGTATAACCTCACCCTTGACTGTTCAAAATTTCACGTACAAACATCCAGATATATATGTAACTCCTCAGACCTAAGTTATCACTACGCACTATGACTACTAACTTTTCAATACAGTTCAGATAACAAATATACACTGCAACCATATTTCACATTGCCGACGTAACGCGGCGAATATTGGTTTCAGGTTGTTCTGGCACATGACCATCAATTTCGGGGTAGGGGCTAAGTCGATTACATCGACCTTAGTACCCAAATGGTACTTATTTTATCGACCCCGAAAGATGATATCTCGGCGGAATTTGAACTTAAGACGTGAAGACGGACGAAATGCCGTTCGGCATTTCGCCTGGCGTGATAGCAATTCCGCCAGTTCACCGCCTTAAAGACGACAAGTATTCTTGGTGAGATGGCCTGTCGATTAAATCGACCTCAGTATGCAACTGGTTCTTAATTCATCAAACCCGAAAGGATGAAAGGCAATATTGACCTCGGCGGAATTTGAACTCAGAAAGACAGCAAATATTTTTTATACTCTAGGTACGCACAAGGCCTGAAATGTTTGGGGAGGTGGCCTGTCGATTAGATCGACCCCAGTATGCAACTGGCACTTAATTTTATCGACCCCGAAAGGATGAAAGGCAGACTCTACCTCAGCGGAATTTGAACTCAGAAAGACGGCAAATATTGTAATGTAAATGCATGGCAGAAATGACAAGTTGAAAGCAAATACCGTCTGCTGATGTTTCATCGAATGCATCATACAGAAACGCATTGGATAATGGAGATAGTATGACTTATCTCGTAAAGTGAAAACTCCTGTATATACAATTAATAACTCTATCTAAAAACATGCAACAATGTTGTCGCCGACGAGATTGGTCAATTGTACGTCCTATGTGTCAGCTCATATCCAGAGGTCGCATTTACTCGTTCTACCTACAAGCGTTAAGTCTGCTCCATTCTCTGTTAGGTCAACAGCAAAATCTCCATTGAGCTACACCGTAACGACATCTAAAACAATAAATGCACATTTGATAACATAGTTTTAGGTTACTCTACTTAGATGAAAAAAGGGTGGTCACAAGTAGAGTAGCTGTCACCAGACATCTTCTCCGTCACAATCGATCAAGATATAAAAAAGAACAACAGCAACAGTTTATTACTGCAGTGACAAAAAAAACACGACCAATATTGAAACACACACACACACACCCACACACACACACACACACACACACACATATATATATGTGTATATTGATCTATATATACATGTGTGTATATAAACATATGTATATGTATGTGTGTATACACAGACACGCACGTATATATATATATATATAAATGTGTGTGTGTGTGTGTGTGTGTGTGTGTGTGTGTGTGTGTGTGTGTGTGTGTGTATATGTATGTATGTATGTATGTATGTATGTATGTATGTATGTATATGCAGACACACGCGCGGGAACATTAATATCTTTCAGATTTGCTGTAAATGAAAATGGCAATATAAATATAGAAAAATAGTTTGTATAATGGAAAATAGTGGCGAGAAAATGCGGAGTCTAAATTTATTGATATTTTGAAGTTGTCACCTGTCAAAGACTTTACACGCCTCACATAATGATTACAATGTGCAAAAAAAAAAAAAAAAAAAAAAAAAAAGGAAAATATAGGAGTTTGTAGTAAAAGCTTTGATTTGAAGGTAGTTTTGTTTTATTTATTTTTTTTTTTACATGCCAACATCTCTCTTTAAATTAGCTTCAATAAACACCGCATGTGTCAGCTATTCAACGTTTCAGTCGTCAGAACAAATTGCACAAGTGCTGTGGATAGAAATGAAATAAAGATTAGATAGAGAGATGGATGGATGGATCGATGGCTACACGGACAGAAAAATAAACAGTAACGTATAT
>NC_068995.1:6245070-6246240 GCF_001194135.2 Octopus bimaculoides | reverse complement strand
ATATATATATATGTATGTATATATATATGTATGTGTATGAATGTGTGCAAATATATTCGCAGAAAAACGTTTGGATATATTCCTGCGCATATCTGTGCATATGCACGCATTATGAATTGCCTATGTGTCGGAGTGTGCCGCAGTGTGTGTGCGTGCGCGCGCGCGTTTGTGTGTGTGTGTGTGTATGTGTGTGTATGTGTGTGTGTGTGTGTGTGTGTGTGTGTATAATATATTTTCATGAAATATAATATTTGAGAGTGTGCTATTGCGTGCTGGCAAGTAGGTAAACGCATATGTATTTTTACAGGAATTATATGTAACTATGTGTATATTTCAGTTGTCTTATTACAAACCGAATGTCACTACTGTAATTGTTGTAGATTTTGTCATTATGAACAGGCATTTACACAAATATGCAGGTAAACATATCACTTCTCCCACACACACACACACTAATATGTATAAAAGTGCAAGTCAATGGAAAGTTCCTCACATCTGCTCCGTATCCAGTGTGGCACCACAGGGAAAATCAAACTGCAGGATACATATGTCTATCTATCTATCTATCTATCTATCTATCTATCTATCTATCTATCTATCTATCAATCTATCTATCTGTCTATCTGTCTGTCCATCTATCTGTCTCTGTCTGTCTGTCTGTCTCTCTGTCTATCTATCTGGAGAGTTATACATCTTCAAAATTTATATATAAATCATTATTCTCAATAAATTTCATTCCGACACGTGTTTCTTCTGGATAAGTGTTCTAGTGTCCTTTGATAAAACACTAATGTGCACTTTGCTGATTTATATTTAAGTCATATGTTGTACATATTAATGAGTGACAGTTATTCTTACGCAGATTTTCCCCCATGTGCAATGTGGGGGTGTAAAGCGCACTAAATGCTTTTATATATGTATACTTTAACATATGTATACTTTTCAGTTCGTCTGTATACTGTATGAAATCAAAGGAGGCGAACTCAGGATCTATGCATTGAGTGAAATAGCATTTAATTGTTTATCATAATTGATCGTGCATGCTCCCTATCATTCGATGAGATCAACCAGATCCAGATCATAACAGCATGCTATTAACTATTATATATCACTATTTCGTTTGACTTCATTATTACACCTTTAAATGTGTATATATATATATATATATAT
>NC_068995.1:6243406-6244581 GCF_001194135.2 Octopus bimaculoides | reverse complement strand
TTGTAGAAAACGAAGGAGTGTATATCTTAGATTAAAAAGGAACTTTGTTTATCTTAATTTTGAAAAGTAAAAGTAGTATAAAAAAAACCGCATTATTTATGGGATGACACAATATGTTGGACTTAACCGTGCATAATGTGTATAATGTCTTGTCTGGTGAATGTTGTATGAAGAGTGTTACATATTTTCTATGCTCTATATGGTACTTTGTGTACTGTAAATAGTATGCTTTGTAGTTCATATGCAGATGACGGTGTATAAGCCTACGCTGACATCTAAAAAGAATTTTACATGCTAATATCATATCAAGTTGATTTATGATATGTACGTGCTTCATGCATACACACAATCGTAGGAGTATAAGTTCATATATAGATGCACACAGAGTACAAAACCACATACATGCGCATCTACATATTACATGTATATACGTATTTTGTCTATAAATGTGTGTACGTATATGCGTGCGTGTGTGTATACATATATATATGTATATATATGTATATATATATGTATATATATATATATATATATATATATATATATATATATATATATATATATATATATATATATATATATATATATATATGCACACTCACATTTATCTGAAAAAAATAGTAAATATAAACACACGCACCCACACACACACACACACACACAGAAAAATACACATACATACACGTGTTTTTTTCTATAATTGAATGTATGTGTGTTATTATAAGTTTGTGGTACATATATATATATATATATATATGTATGTATATATATATATGTGTGTGGGGGTGTGTGATCGTACACACAGGCATATCTATACATATACATACACGTGTTTTTTTGTGTTGTACATTATACGCTTCTGTGCGTGCGTGTGTGTGTGTGTGTATTTATGCATGCAAATCCATTTAGCCACGCCATATTTCTCTCCCTCCAGTTGTGTATATCAATAACATTGTAAATCTTACATTGGCAATCACACGCAATATTATAATTACACGTTGGAAAAATTGTTTTATCCGTCCACAATTATGTTGCAATAGTTTTCAAATTGAAACATTTCCTTTTAAAAACGCAACACTAAATCAGGCTAAATGCAATAAAAGCATCGTTCCTATGCACATACATTCATACATACATACATATATGTGTATATATATATATATATATATATATAT
>NC_068995.1:6241656-6243333 GCF_001194135.2 Octopus bimaculoides | reverse complement strand
TACACATGATGTTTTAGACGATTCATAATATCCATAGAAAAATATGGAGTAACAATTGACAAGTAAAATTTGCAGTATTTCTTGTATTGTTTTCTCTCTTTGAACGTTACTTTTTTTCCTTGAGGAAGCTAATGATGCTTTAAATCAGAATGATATTGCGTCTGTTGTCGTTCTTTAGCCCGAGGTCGGTTTTTGTCCGCCCGCACCATGCTTAAAGATATTTTAAAAGCAATGAACAGTGTGTATATATATGTGTGTGTGTATAAGGAAAATAAGACAAGGTTGAACATGCTAAAATTATTTTATTATGAAGAAAATTTTGGTATCGGTTTCAGTCTTTGTGTTTTTTCAACTTAGGAGTAAAGCATGAAAAACAATTAAATTGTGGAAAAACGAAATGAAATGTCTTGTTTGAAAATATTTCCATAGTTCTCAAATACAAGGGACATTTTCCATTTTTTCATTCTGTCTCTCTCTCCCTCTTTTTTACTCTTATGAAGTAGGCAGTATCAGATCTAAAGGAATATTTGATATGAGGATGTGAGTCCTTGGTTTTGATCTTTTAAGCAGTAGTAGCTGAGGAAGAAGAAGAAGAAGAAAAAGAGGAAGAGGAGGAGGAGGAGAGAGTAGGAAACGAAGATAAAGAATAAGAAAAATACGGGAGTGGTATGACAGTAGTAGGATGTTGGTGGAATCCTGTTAAATGGTCAAATGAGCTAAAAGTGACATGTTGTGGTTATAAAAGTAGTGCTTGGAATTGTTCTGAAAAAATTCTTGGGTAGTGATTATTCTGAATGTATCGTTTTTAATATTTGCCCAGGTATTATTCTAATGCCTTTGTGGTAGTGCCATTTGTTTTGGACGCGTTCAGAAGGGGTTTATATTTTGCGATAAAATAGGACTCTTTGCGCTAATGCACTGACAACAGGTTGCATCGTCCCTGAATTTATAGAGGGGAAAAAAATCTAAAGTTGGGTTGTTTGTTAGTGGCGCAAATGTCGATGTGCTCGTTGAATGCTATTTTTCTGTATTCCCGAATTTTAATCTGGGATCTATGTAACCATCCTTTGACATAGACTGTTTACTCTTAGTATTATCCATATTAGGAAATACAATATATCATGAAAAGGTCCAACACTTCAGTCAGCAGAAAATAATGAGAAACCTAAAACCTATGTTGAACCTATACAGAAAAGGGCTCACCGACAACGAATACGATTATAAGACTAACTTCAAAAGTAAATCCAACCAACACTACGGTAGTCCTAAGATACACAAAAGTGAAAAAAATAAGTAACGCATGGGAGCCACAGAAATAGTACTCAAGGCCCCTAGTTTTAATGACCTCAAATTTAGACCTATAATAGCAGGTCTCGCATGCGAAACCCACCGCCTCAGTAACTTTTTAGACACCCTCTTAAAACCATTCCTCAAGCATATCAAATGCTACGTAAGGGTCGTCCCTAGATATGCTCAATCATCTCCCTAGGGCTTATTCTTTCAAATTCTAGAAATTATTCTATCGATCCCTTTTGCTGAACCGCTAAGTTTCGGGGACATAAACAAACGAGCATCGGTTGTCAAGTGATGGTTCAGTGGGGGAGCAAACAGAGACACAAAGACACACGCAGACACACACACACGCACACACACACACACACACATACACACACACAC
>NC_068995.1:6236766-6241595 GCF_001194135.2 Octopus bimaculoides | reverse complement strand
TATACACATATATATATATACGACAGGCTTCTTTCAGTTTCCGTCTACCAAATCCAGTCAGGACAGTTGCCCAAAGTACCATGTAATGGGACTGAATCCGGAACCATGTGGTTGTGAAGGAAGCTTTTTACCACAAAGCTACGCCTGCTACTTATATGCGTGTGCGTTTGTGTATGTGTGTGTGTGTGTGTATGTACGTGCGTGTGTGCGTGCCGTGTGTGTGTGTGTGTGTGTGTGTGTGTGCGCGTGTGTGTGTGTGTGTTTGTGCACACCACTACTTTCTGGCGTGATCTTCATTTCTTTAAGGAAAATAGCGTGTGCTTTGATGGATATCTTGATGCTATTTTTAACTGGCAGCCCGACCTCTTGTGGCCCATCACGATGTGAATGGTGACATGAATATTACGGTATTATCTTTTTTATTTTTACAGAAGCTAACAGCTACAAGGAGTTTAGTAAGAACTATTGATTTCTCAAAGAAAACAATGTCAATTATCATAAATAGTAATAAAATGACTTGAGTGTCACGTATTTCTCATTTCCATTTCCACTAATAGAAACGTTAAATATGATTTTTCAAATTGAAATCACATTTACGCTCGTCTTCCGCTTTTTCATGTGGTGCAAGCATAACTAATTTTTATGCTGTGACTATTAAAATCTCTCCACACCTAATCGCAGCACGGCAGTGTTTGTTTATTCTAATTTTGAAGTATATACTATATTAGGTTTTGCATTTATCTGAAAGATGTCTATGAACTACATATTATCAGGGGACCCCTAATATCTTATTTAAGGCGGCGGTGTGTGGTGGGGTATAGATGCCTTTTCTTTGAACCATAAAAATAGGAATCCTCCTGATAATGCTGTAGATGAAGTTGGATACATTTTGTTAAATCTTGTATATCAAGGAAAGCGACCATATGTGGCATGCAAACGTAGATGCACGTCAGCATGTAATTTTGTACATTTATATATTTATGTGTCCGTGTGTACATGCATGTACACACATATATGCACATACATGTATGTACACACATGAATGTAGACGTATGCGTATATCTGTATATTCTGACTTATAAACGTGTACGCATACATTACGTTTACATCTCCCACCTGTGTATAAAGACACGTGTTGGTCGTGATTGACCATGGAATTGCACCGAGAAAGGTACCCTCCGCGACATAAGTCCGGGTAAGGTTGTTTATGGAAGACCAGCAGTCGCCCCTGCATACCAGTCTCTCCTCTCCATATAACAGATGTTATCCAAGAGAAAGGCAAAAGAGCCGATTCGGCTTGGCACCAGTGACGTCGCAACTCATTTCTGAGTGAACTGCGTGAACCGGAGCAACTTGGAATAAAGTATCTTACTCAAGAACACAACACATAGCCCGGTCCAGGAATCGAACTGACTACCTCATGATTGTAAGCCCCACGCTCTAACCGCTGAGCCATGTGCCTTCATGTACATATGAACTTATTAAATACTAACCTTCTGGAATGTTTTACAAACCTTCACAATGCTGTAATTTCCTAATAATCTTTGTTTTTGTCTGTTTTTTCTGGTTAAGCCTAGTTTCTCAAGAAACCTAACTGCTGAGACAACCGTTTAAGTATCTAAACAATGTGACAAGCTGAGAGAACCATTATCACACCGGAAAAAATACTTAGCGGTATATCATCCGTCTTTACGTTCTGAAATCAAATTCGCATTTCTATATTACTGGTTGGATATAATTTGACTAGATCCGTTTCACGTCTTGTACTTTTAGTAGAAAAGGGGTGAGGTATTTAAATGTTTCTATAATTACAGGGCGAAATCTAAAGTTACACCTCGTGTAGATAAAGTACACATGTATTAGTTCATTGTAATTGTCATCGTTTTCTCTGTCAGTATGTCAGCATCTACTGGGAAATTGATTTCTATAACCACGTATCGTTATTTTCCCCTATACTAGCGTTTTCGCACCTATGTGAGTATACACACTGCAGAAAGAGCACTCAATAAGGCGTATAGACAATATACAGTTGTATGTTGCCAGTTAATAATTGCCACGGTCATTAGTTAGCTTTCTAGACACTCAGGGAAGTGTGCAATCTTTCATATGACCGTTGTATATTAGGCCTTGTCTATTTCAATTACAACTCCGCACCCCTATCCACCCGCCCCTCGCTCTCTCTACTGTATCATTCTACCTTACATCGACTTTGCTTCTAAATCTTATTATGTCCTTACATACAATAAATCAGGCAGAGATAAAGGGCGACACAAACGATTAGAAGAGAATTACGTGCATGGATCCACCATTAAAAGGACTTAGATATGTGAAAAACGTAGAGAGAAAGAGGTGAGTATTATAAGCGCGCACATGCGTATATAGGTACACAAACATTCATATGGACATATGCGTCGATACAAATGTATGTATATCTAGATGCATCCATAGAGGTGAGTACATAGGTTGTGTTCATAATACAGATGTGCGCACACATATATACACGTACTATTTCTATACACACAGTCATACTATAAGCACAACACACACACACACACACACACACACACACACACACACATATATATATATATATATATATATATATATATATAGTGTTTATATTATAGCTGTGTGTATAGAAATAGTCGATGGCAAAGCGATGAGAAGTAAAATAGCCGGATTAAATCTTGTGAGAGTAGAAAGTTAGCTTTACTTATCAATGCAAACCTCAAACATGGTGTATGTATACGAATTTATTTTTGATCAGATACCTGTAATATACCTGTTTTGGTCTCAGGTATTGGTCCCCAACTCTCTCTATCTCTGACTTTACCTGCACAAACACTCACACAAACAAAAAATTCATGATCATGCAGGCGTACACTCACGCAAGCATACACTCACACAGGCATACGCTCATGCAGGCATACACGCACACACACACACATACACACACACACACACACACACACACACACACACACACACACACACACACACACACACACACACACACACACACATATAGACACTCCTGCGCACCAATTCCCACATTTTCCGCGAACTCACACACTTCCATACTCACTCACTCTCATATCCTCACACGCATTCACTCACACATACCGACATGCACTCAGTCACACCCGCAACCACTCACGCACTCATTCACATGCATGTCCATACACACGTATACACACGCAATCCTGCCCTCACTCACACACACACACACACATCTATATCAGATTGTGTTATTCATGTATATCCCAGATATGAGTGATGTTTCTTACATCAGTCACAGTCCCATTGTACAGAGACTACTTCACCAATTACAGTACAAGGAAGATTTTCAACGGCTGGTTTTGGTGTTGTTCCTTCAATGGGTATTCGGCATTCAAAAGTAGCATTGGACGCAGAATGCTTTATTCGGTTACCTGAACTTGAATAATATTTCATAGAAGTTGGCTATTGTTACTTTGGATTGCTCATGAAATCAGCCATATTATTTGATATGGGTTTGTGTGGAATAATCCATTACAATTATTATGTATGAGCATGTTCTTATGGTGTATATACAAATGTGTGTGCGTGTTCATGTGCGTCCGTACCTGTGTGTGTATGTGTGTGTATGTGAGTGTGTGTGTGTGTGTTTATATTTGCAAAGAAAACGTTATTTAGTCATTTAGTACATATTTTGTACATTTTATAAGAACCAAAAGCGACTTGAAGCGATACTGAGTTTAGCGTTTGTGATTTTACAAACGATTTAAAAGAGATAGCGTGATAACATGTAAGAAAAAATATTCGTAAACATATCCAAGTATTACTCTTTTACGTGTTTCAGTCATTTGACTGCAGCCATGCTGGAGCACCGCCTTTAGTCGAGAAAATTCTTTGGAAGCCATGTACGTATTCTATCGGTCTCTTATGCCTTATTCTATCGGCGTCAAATTAAATGGCTTTCAATTACTAAAGAACCAGGTTTTTTTAAGTTTAAGGCAGAAACAGCTTGTAAGTGTTACCACCGGATCAGATCGAGGATTGATGGAAATGGATTATCAAAAGGTATAATTTAGCCTACATTCAACTGGAATCTTAGACTGAACTGATTGAAACACTCAAGTTACCCTGGCTTTTGGGCTCCTTTATCCTCCAGGAAGATTGCAATGCAGACAGTAGCAGAGAACCTGGCAGTACAAAGGTACCCAGGAAGCATGATGAGAGTGCGAACTGGTGCCCTCAGAGTGAAAGATGTGAAGGACCGAACCAGTTGCGTCACGAGTGTTTTTCCTCTCAAGAGCTTTTGCTGTTCAGCTCGCCTCAGAATTTGTTTACCACAACCAGAGTGACACTAATATAGTATACTAACCGGATGAGCCTAAAATTATAATGTACTACACAACAAAAACAATAACACTACAAACTAATATCGCACAACTGTGTACAACGATCAACTGCATTACGGAACACTGTAGTTCGCCACTCCTTTCCACTAGGCCACTCCATTCCAGTAGGCCACTCCACGCCCAGACTCTTCCCTATCCAGTTTTACATCAATGTCCATGGTATAAATCAATAGCAAAGAGTACGTCATAATGAAGAGAATGAGTAAAATGTAGAGGGAGAGAGAGAAACAGTTTGGAATATAGAGGGGGGGGGGAGAGAGTCAGAGAGAAAGAGAAAGGCAGAGAGAGTGAGAGTGAGAGGGGGTGTGAGAGACACAGAGAAACTGAGAGGTAGAGAAAAAGTGTGTGAACGTATTTTCCCAGTAATTGGTAATTTTAGTAAATCAAATTACATTTGTCGAAATAATTCTTTGTTGCATGTGTGTT
>NC_068995.1:6235672-6236087 GCF_001194135.2 Octopus bimaculoides | reverse complement strand
TATATATATATATATGTAGATGATATTTATGTTTGTTGAGGTTCGTGTAATTTTCGTGTTGCATCTTGTCCAATCTCCAACACTGCACATTATTTTTAATACTTTTTTTAAACCACATCAACGTCAATGTTGACAAACAATAGCAGTTACGACGAGGAATTATTGTGGATACGTGTGTGTGTGTGTGTGTGTGTTTGTGTATGTGTGTATATATGCATGATTGGTGGCACATATAGATAATAGTAACAAAGAACTGTGGTTATATGTTCCAGTGTGTTTTCAAATCTATATATGCATGTAAGTATGCGTGTACGTATGTGTGTGTTTCTGCGTGTGTATGTGTGTGTATCTATGGAGAAATATGCATGTCATATATATATATATATATATATATATATATATATATATATATATA
>NC_068995.1:6235014-6235549 GCF_001194135.2 Octopus bimaculoides | reverse complement strand
ATATATATACATATACTTACTTTTAAACTTACGGATTTAAATACAACTGTACGTACATACATACACACATATATATTCAAATACAGGTATGTATTTGTACTGATGTGTTTGAACATGTATATATATATATATATATATATATATATATACATACTGTACTTAATTTTTTTAGACACACATACACAAACGCACGTGTGTGTTTGTGCCAGTGTGTGCGTGCGTATGGGTGGGTTTGTGTGTGAGTATGTACGCTCACACATATATTCCACTGGCTTCATACTGAAAATTTTCAGAGTATTACATAAAATTATTTTCCTACACATCACTCAGTGTATATGTATATATAATTACGTAATTATATTCTTACATACATAAACATAAATATTCATACGAATAGAAATACAATTATATATAAATGTACACACGTACACGTGTATTACATACATATACGTGTATATCACACAGATATGCATCAGCTTGTATAATAATAATAATGATAATAATAATAATAATAGTAATAATAATAGTAATAATA
>NC_068995.1:6230915-6235004 GCF_001194135.2 Octopus bimaculoides | reverse complement strand
TATATATATATATATATAACCGTGTTGGGGGTGCATAATCGCGAAGTCGTTTATGATTTCTGTGCAAACGTTTGAGGCTGTAAAATCACAGCAAACTACACCAATTGAAAAATATTTGGAGATTATAATCATACATACAAACATACATATCTATCTATCTATCTATCTATCTATCTATCTATCTATCTATCTGTATACACTCACACATATATATGCTTACAGAGACACACTTACATACGCTCAAACAGACGTACGAAAACACACACACACATACACGCATATACGTGTGTGTGAGTGTGTGTGTATGAACATATGTATGTTTGTCCAGGTCATGACTTTAAACTGCATCCTATAATTAGTCCGTGTTTCGAGAGATCTTGCGTTTTCACGAAAGTGGGACCATATCTAAAAACTCTATCGTTCTGAAGTGTACTCTAATTCGCAGTAGCATTACTTACCAACGGATATGAGGGAGTCCTTAGCTGTTCTCACTGCCCCCCCCCCTACGGCA
This sequence comes from Octopus bimaculoides, assembly GCF_001194135.2. Lineage (NCBI taxonomy): Eukaryota > Metazoa > Mollusca > Cephalopoda > Octopoda > Octopodidae > Octopus > Octopus bimaculoides. Next base: position 6,234,493 of record NC_068995.1, on the reverse strand, counting down.
GGGACACTTTGAAACAAAGAACAACCTTCTTTGATAGATCGCTTTCGTCTGTAATTATTTTTGATAAATAATGTTTTGGTATACCATATGAATTCCTTGCAGTTTTTTGGAACAGCAAGTTTTCAAAATTCGTTAGCCATATCTCGTGACAACCATACACTGCTAGTGAGGAGGAAGTGATTTATTTGGACAAAACGAGCATCACTTGGTGTTTTGAAGGTTTATTTCATGCACAATATGTTTATTCATCTTTGGAATGAGTGCATGTATTCCAGAATATATACAAAGGTAATACACCAGTCGCAAAGAAAAATTCCAACAGCAATATCTAAACCAATCATATTTCCTTGCCTACAAACAATAAAACGGGAACAACATACTTCAACGTAACTCCTTATTGAAGATGAGACTGTAAAGATTAAAGAATTTACAAAGGTCTTGTAAGAAAATGTGTAAAATTGTTAAAGGAAAATAAAACTATGACACAATTGTGCTTCCAATACATTATGTATATATGTGTATGTCTACACCTGTGGGCGCATCTAGCTAGTTATACGTTAGTGAAAAGTTCCGAAAAGATTGTTGATATTTTTCAGCTTATAACAAACGTGCGTTTCGACAAGCCTATTGACGCCTTGGGCAAATCGATTGGACGTTTCGTCGGTATTAACTGTATAAATGTGGGAGTCGAATGCGACACTGCTTACTGATCTCATCATATTCGGTAGCGTGTCATCCTCCCAGAAAAATCTGAAACTTTCTATATACACCCACACAGAGAACTTGATACTTCTCTCGATAAAACGAATGTAGTAGTTGAAAATATGGAACCACTACTTTGTCATTATTACTTCATTATCATTAAATATAATGATCATAGATCTAAAATGCAAGCAACATTAAATCGATGAAAGTTAGTAGCAACTTCTAGACAAATTAGCAAATAAATGAGGTGGTCACGGTTGGAATATACCTTTCATCATAAGACTACTGATTCAGATTGTAGTTTAAAAAAACCCACAGCAACAACAGCAGCAATATCCACCGTCATCACCAACAGCAGCAATATCCACCGTCATCACCAACAGCAACAGCAGGAAAGCAGTTATCATTATCTTTCTCACATGAACAAAATCAACGACGCAAACAGTACCACCGTTATAAAACACTAAAAGAAAAATAACAATATCAGAAAGAACACAAGAAAAATACACCAACAATAGCAAAGACAAATAATGTAAACCAACAAATGATGAGAAATACAAGTTTCTATCAACAGACGATAGAAATTAAAGCAAAACAAAAGTGAATTACGAAAAAAATACATTCAAAAACACAGAAAAATGTAAAACACAAACCAAAAACAAAATCGTAAAACGAAAACCAAAAGCCGTAAAGCGAATAGAAAAAACACAAGAAGAAATATTACAAAAGAAAATATCCTGTAAAAAAAATTACAAAGTCCTCCTCCCCTCATAGCTAAAACTGTTTTTGTTATTGTTATGTTATTTCCTTCATTGATTAACGTACTGAATAAAAAAATTGTTTGCTAATCAGATTTTTGCAATAAATTTAAAATCCATTTTGCTTGATTAGAACTAAAAAAACAAAAAAAAAACCAAAAAAAAACCTAGTGTTTATAGTGAATATGGCGTTGACGATGCTGATAATGACTGGGTGGGGTTGATGATAACGGGTGGGGAGGTGATGACGATGATGATGGTGAGGGAGAGGAGGAGGAGGAGGAGTAATGTTAATGATGATGAGGGCGGTGTTAGTGATGGTGGGTGGTGGTGATGAGAATAGCGGCGATGAGGAAAGATACAAACAGGAAAATCCTAACACAAAAATATAAAGCGAAATAAAGTGAATGAACAGCAGAAGTGGGAGTGAGAGGGGAGTAGTACAAGTATGAATAATGGGAAGCTCAATAATAATAATAATAATAATAATAATAATAATAATAATAATAAGATGAGGAAGAAACGAAAGATAAGGAAAGAGTAAGAGACGAAATAGATAATGAAGACGAAGAGAAGGAGAAAATCTGCAACATTTATTTGGTTTACAATAGAAACGCATTTCGTGTTGGTAAAAGAGTAATTATTTTTCGCAGTGTTTATATTTAGACTTCTGTCATGTCAGATAATAATGTTGTTCTTGTTGCTGTTGAGTCGAATTGTGGTGGATTGAAGAATTGATTAAGCACGCGCGTTAGCAATTATGCTGTGGCATTTAGTTAAGTTTTATTACGTTCGGACCTGAAGACGGATCCTTAATTTTTATTTTATTTTATTATTTTATTTTTCAGTTTGATCCTTAATCTGGGTTCCATAAAAGATAATGCTTATTCGGTTAAATCAAATAATCCACTTCTAAATGTATGACATTGTCTTTATTTTAGAAACCTATTATTATTGCCATTTCACTTCTCAGAGCTCTTGATTTCGGCTAAATCCGTAAGAGCGGACAACTTGTCGAGGGTCTCACAGGGTCTCATTCCACGATGCTTAACATTCAAGTACCAATATCAAGGTCGTCAGTGCCCCCCCCCCAAAAAAAAAACAGCTTTCTGGGCATGTCAATCTACCCTCATGTCAATCCCAATTTCTCCAATAAATTTCTCAAATCTGATTATTAACGTTCCCAGTACCCTTACAACTACCAGAAGATAATTACTTTCGGACAAATATAATAGTTATAATAGTTAGTAAAATAAACTCATCAAAAATCATGATAGTATATAAGACTGGAAATGAAGAAAAAAGTTTGGTCATTCCCCTAAAATTCTGGATAAATATTTAAATATGATTTCTGATTTCGAGGTCGATTGAATAAGTACCAGTTACGCACCGAGGTCGATATAATCGACTTAATCCGTTTGTGTAGCCTTGTTTGTCCCCCTCTGTGTGTGGCTCCTAGTGGGTAGTGAAGAAGTAAGAAACGTCAGCACGCCGGGTGAAATGCATAGCGGTATTTCGTCTGTCTCTACGTTCTGAGTTCAAATTCCGCCGAAGTCGACTTTGCCTTTCATCCTTTCGGGGTCGATAAATTAAGTACCAATCAGGTATTGACGTCGATCGAATCGACTAGCCTCCTCCCCACCCACTCCAAGTTTCAGGCGTTGGTCCTAGAGCAGAAAAGAATATTTACTTCAAGGACTGTGGAAGAATGAATCAGAGAAGTCTTTGTTAAGAACTTCATTAATTTATTGGTATTTATTTTATCCATCTTGGAAGAATAACGAAGCCGACCCAGGAGGGATTTGAACGCATCCATTTTATTCTCTAATAGCGTAAGACCACGTATATTGCTCGTGTCATACTGTAGGTTTAATTGAAGCTCTCTGCTCTGTACTTGACACCAACAATTTTATCGATCCCACGAGGATGAAAGGCAACGAAGATTCTATTGTGAATTGAAATTTGAATATAAAATGAAATTAGTAAATATCGACATTGAATAACTGCGACGATACCGTTACTGCCAGCACCACCAGCACCACCACCACTACCACCACCACCATCATCATCATCATCACCATCACCAGCACCACCACCAGCACCACCACCACCACC
>NC_068995.1:6230145-6230905 GCF_001194135.2 Octopus bimaculoides | reverse complement strand
TTTAAAACACCACCACCATCAACTTTTCCACCTCCGCCGCCACCACCATTACCACAAACATCACTTCCACCACCATCGTCTGAATCGACACCACAATCACTGTTACTACTACTAGTAAATCTGAACCACCACCACCACCACCATCACCACCCCACCAACATCGCCTCCATCACCAACGTCGCTCTGATCACCATCCCCAACACCACCTCTCTCAATATCAACACCATCACCACTACCGCCAGCACCGCAACCACGACCACCAACACCAGCACCAACAGCACCACCATCACCACCATAACAAAGAACAACAACAGCAACAACAGCAACATTCAATAGAGATTGCTTTCCGAACATTGCATCTTTTTTATTCGTCTTCCTACATTCAACTTACAAACTGCCTAATTCCCACGGGGTACCCTACTTAATTATTATCCGAGGAAAACACCCTGAAGCCTTCCATTCTCTCTCCACAGCAACTTTCTTCAAAGTTCTCTACTCATTAGAGAGATTGATGTCTTAGCTATTAGAGCAAGCAGGAATCTGTGTGAGCCTCTTACAAATGAGATTTCGTAATCTCGATAGTGAAGCGAGCGGAGAATTTCCTTTAATCAACATTTACCACGAGCAACGCAACTTACTCGGTGCAATTCATTATCTGCTGCACAGAAAGAAATGGATAGGCTTGTTAGATAGCGACTTAGATAGACGCAATGATATTTACGGATATATATATATATATATATATATATATATATATATA
>NC_068995.1:6225861-6229743 GCF_001194135.2 Octopus bimaculoides | reverse complement strand
ATATATGAATAGACAACTGCATATAGTATTTTGGTGTGTTTCAGGTTTTTTATGTAAACTTCATATATATATAAAATGCATAAGATTATATTTGGGATAACTCAATACTTTTCTATAGAGAACCATATATTTATCCATGTTTAGAAGTTTGAGAGTGACTCGAAGCTCACGTTTACTTGCTCTCACCAGACCGATGCCTGGGAAGAAAGCTGAGACTTACAAGTTACTTTTGAAATTTTCCTTGATCACACATACACACACACATGTACACACACACACACATGTACACACACACACACACAAGGAGCTAGGTAGACAGACATTTCTTTTCATAGTTCACCATCGGCAACTGTGTTTAAATACCAACTGTATTATGGAATTCGTAGGTGTATTTTTCATCTTTCATTTCTGTATTTACCGCTTGTTAGTATGTATACCTTCGTTCCTGACTTTTTATGTGTTAGTATTTCGGGCCATGTGTATATATTTGAGAAAATGTTTTACTCAAATGTCATATATACATCCATATAAAGTTTTTTTCTGTTACATGAAACCTACCGCCAGTTCGGATTTTGTCTTTTTTAAGTACTTTTTTTTTCCATATTTTTCTTGTGTTCTTTTCTGTACAGTTTCTAAATCGATCTACAAATATTCCAGATTTTGTATCCTCATCATCAGGATGAAGTGTTGTTGGGTTATTATCTCCCCTTAATTATAAGCAGGACTAATGTGATTGGTGCACACATTACGTATGGAATATATATTTTACACGTGTAAAGGTACTTGGACCAGTAGTTACATAGTTACAAAGTCGATCTTACAATCGTGAGGTTCTGAGTTTGAAAACTGGACAGGGCTGTGTTTTGTGTTCTTGAGCAAGGCACTTTATTTCAAATGGTTTCAGTTCACAAAACTAGTAAAAGTGAGGTGCGAAGTTACTAGCGGCAAGCTATATTTGCCTTTCGCTTGAAACACAACGGTGGTATGGAGAGAGGAGACTGGTATGCATGGGCGACTGTTGATCTTTCACAAACAGCCTTGCCCGGACATGTGTCTCGGAGGGAGACTTTTTAGCTATAATTCCACGCTCGTTCGTGACTGAAGGAGATCTCTATACCTCATCAGACAGCTGCTTAATTTTTTGCTTCTAACTCTGTTAACTCTGCTTATTGTGTTGTGTTATATATGTTACTTTTATTATTAAAGAGCCATATTTGTTAGGAGTTCCATAAAAGTATTTATGTGTTGTCCCCTAATGTTTTCTTATCTGGATTTGTTTTGTGCATTGGAGTGTGATGCATAATTGTTAGTCCTTGTTGTAAATGCATAAAGAGCGGTGTTGGACTGCTGTAGTTGTATGACCAGCAATACAGTTGGAATCACGAAGGCTTCAACATTATTGTTCGTAATACAAATTTCAACCCAGATTAGACATTATTAGCAGGTCCATAGTTTTATGTTCGTTGATCTATTTTTAAAAAAGTGATATTCAATTTTCCTGATTTTGCTGTATGTCTAGTTTGGTGGAGGAAGGACATACACAGCAACATTTCAAAAATTGGTCTCTTTAGAATCATATCTTAATCCATGCAACAAATAGAGCTTAATTCCCAGACTTTCACGTTGAAGTTATAACTGGCGGGTCAGTAAACAAGCGAGAGATGGTTACAGATGATCTCAACCATTGTTGAGCCAAACACCCGCCTAAGCAATCAAATTTATAATCTATAAATTAAAAAGATATAATAAAATAAATTCAATTGTCTTCTTGCTTCAATATATTAACACCTACGAGACAATAACACTTCAGTTAAATACGTAATGAAATGTGTAATTAATTTTCGATTTAGCAAAAAATACGAAGCTAACAGATCAATATTTTTTGGAAAACTTTAAACTGCTTTTGTGGCAAATTTATAAAGATGTTGAATATTCACTTACTCCACCGAACGTATATATTATAAGAGTTAATTTATGGTTTAATGCGATGTGTTTTGTGTTGTGTTTCACGAGGTTTTTAATAATGCATTCATCTATTGTATACTTATTCTGCATGGGTCATCCAATACATAACGTATGGCTTGTGTATGTTCAGAAAGATCTGTTTCTAATGTATTCATCGTATTGCATTTGTCATTTTATTGTTCTATAACTTTGTCGTTTAGTTCCTTGTTGTTAGTATATATGATATTTTGTGGATTTCTTAATCTCGTATTTCATATCTGAGTGAAGAAGCTAAATTGTTCGTCTCCATAACGATTCACTACTGATACTTTGATCCGTGAGACCATTTGCTCTCGAAGTGTAGAAATATACCAACATCGCTTTATACGTTTTGTGAAAACATATTTACCTCTGTTGGTTTTCTGTTGGTTTTTATGTTTCAAAATGGAATTAATCTATTCTTAAAAGTTATGTACTGTTCTGTTTGTTCAATATTTTAGCGTTTAGTTATTCTGTGGTTCATGAATATCTCCACACCTCCCGGATGGTTTTCCTTTGTTTCTCGAGAATTATGATTCAGAATTGTGTGAGCGCTATATAAATAGCAATATTCTACCTCTGTATTAAATACTTTTGCTGAGTAAATTCAGCAAGCGTGTGCGTATGTGTGTGTGTTGTGTGTGAGTGTATACGTGCGTGCGTGCATGGGAAAAAGAGGTAGGTCCGCCAAGCACTAACAAAAAAATAAAAAAATTAACATCGGCTCAAATATATTTGAAACATTTGAACCTGTAAAATATTTCCACAGTCTATCAATTTGAAATCTTTCCACAATGTATCAATATTAAAGCTGTCAAATTATCACCAACGATGTAAAATTTATATCTATACATCGTTTAGATAAAGTTTTTTCTAAGATGTTTACACATTACGTTCTGGATTCGAACTAGGAACATCTAATGGGGTAAAGACTGCTGAGGCGTACGTATCTCAAAATCCGGTCACTTATTCCAGCAAGGCAAGCGTTACTCACCGATTGGTTGCACTCAAGATTTCATTCTGCTGGCAATATAAAAACAAGGAAAAAAATAGAAATGAAAAATTGTTAGTAAGATCTTCGATTGAACGTTTAGAAAGTGTTCGACATTATGGACATTCAATTGGCGTGGCGGCCCTTATTAAATAGGAGATGCATGATAATACTTCTGACGGTCTCCCTTCAAACACATGAAAAATGATAAAGAATAAAAGAGAAAATACTAAAAAAAACCTTTCAGTGAATGCAATAGATGGCAGATATAGGAACATGTATTACATGAAAGAAACAAAGCTAATATGATTTCAAGATATGGTGTACACAATCACACAATATCTATTAAATTGACGTCCATCACAGGGAAAAGTAATTAGAGGTAACAACTATCAGAGGGAGGAATAATCTGAGATAACAGCCAGCTGAGGTGAGACTCATTAGAGATAGGAAACAAAGTAGGGAACCCTCAAAGGTAAGAATCATTAAAAGTAGGAATCGTTAGAAGAAACAACTATTATATATAATGATCAATAGAGGGAAGACCTCTTAGACAAAACAGTCATTGAGAGCTGCGTTAGGATTTCGGAAATAGCACCGAATATCCTTCAAATTACAAGCAACCATCTTGGAAAACAGATCTGCGGGCGGACTATTGTTATAGATTCATATAATTACAAGCAGTTAATGGAAGCGTGAAACTGTGTAGAGTATCCTACACAGTTCCATAAAAGAGACGGACTGAATAATTTACAGCTGCTTACAAGATGAGCGCTGGGATCGATTCGTTCGACTAAAATTCTTCAGTGCGATACCCCAGCAAGGCCGTAGTCTAATGACTGAAACAAGTAAAAGAATAAAAAATGTCCCAGAAGATTAACCTTATATATATATATATATATATATAT
>NC_068995.1:6222709-6224889 GCF_001194135.2 Octopus bimaculoides | reverse complement strand
AAAGTGCTGCAAAAGAATCGAAGAGAATTCCACGGTTGTATTGCATATGAAACTGCATATTCAGAAAATTGCATGAGTAGTATATGAGCCGGAAACTGGAACCACCCCTCCACCGCGAAACAAATACTGATAATAATAATAATAATAATAATAATAATAATAATAATAATAATAATAATAATAATAATAATAATAATAATATAAAAATAGAAATAGGAGAAATATAAATTGAAATGAAAAATGAGAGCAACTTAAAAAAAATGAAAGATCATTAGACGTGTGGTTGAATATCTGTATATATGTGAATTTGTGTGTGTGTATATGCGTGTGCATGTGTATATATTTGGTGTGTATGTCTGTGTATGTGTATAAATGTATGTGTTTATGCTTGAGATAAGGAGGTAAGTGAAGTTAAAGAGCTAAAGAGCTAGATCAAAAATGCGAGGAAAAAAAATGTCAATAAATACATATATAAATGAAGGCATCAATAAAAACCCGTCTCCGACCACCCGAACCGCGCCCATCCGCCCACCACTAGACAATAACAACAACAACAAGAGCTGCAAAAATGATAACTGCGACAATTGCAAAAAATTGTAAAAGTACAAAAAGCAAAAACAAAGGAAAAATAAATAAAATAAAATAAAAAAACAAGAACAAATACGCTGAAAAAAAACAAGAATATCCATGTCAGAAATATAAAAGAAACATATCAAATTAAAAAAAAATACATACATCTACACATACACACACACACACATATATATTTATATACATATATATATATATACATATATATATATATATATATATATATATATGCATATATGTATATACATATATACATGCATACGTACATAAACGACAGAAAAAAATAATATAAGTGAAGGGACAAGGAGGGAGAAAACGAATAACAAAAACTACAATAATAGCTACTAATACGATGACGACTTTGCGAAATATGATTCTAAACGTTCCGATACATTGTGAGTTTGTAGCCTTGTTTGCTTTTACACACAAACACACAGACACACTTAATGTGTGTGTGTATATATATATATATATTCATGAAGGCACATATTGCTATATGCGAGTATGGCTTCTCAGCATAAAGTACAAATTATTATTATTTTTTTTTTCTTTGTTCTTTATCTATTGGCCTTCTCCGATGTAGTCTGTTGCGATACTTTGCCAAATTGGCTGATCATATTAATTGGGGCTCTGAAAGCTGGAAGTCAGTCAGTGCTGACTTGAAAATAAACTTTCTGCTAGTGTAGGCAGGCAGTAAACATTTCGTTTTTGCTGTTTCATAACGATTTTTTTTTCTTCTCCAAATTGTTTGTCATATCTGCCTTCATTTTATCCTTTGATATTCACATATTTGTTTATAATTTCGGCATTTTAGTTTTATTGTCTAAGAATTTCAGCGCTTTTTTGCTTAATATTTTAGTTCTTCATCTTTTAATATATCTTTCATATTCTTATGAACTTCATTATTTAATTTCATTGTTCAAGAACATTTAGTAAAACTCTTTATCGCTCTGTATTTTTTTAGTGTTTTATTGCCTCAGGTTATATTTCAAGTGGTGGTGCTGGTGGTGGCACAGCTTAGCTGGTGTAATTAAATCTGTTATTCGCATAGTATATTACTTCTCATAGTTTAAGTAGTTCAGGTGTTTTCAATGGTGTATATAGAAACGTTATATATTCACATTTGTCGCATAGAGGTATAATTGCTAAACTCGTGTCTACACCCCCCTGTATATATATATAGGTGCAAGTCTCGATGTGTGGTAAGACGTTATAGGCACAGGAGAGGCTGTGTGATATGAAGCTTGCTTCCGATTCCACATGGATCCGGGTTCGGTCATTTTTGCCAGCCTATTGAACTAGAGCAACGTGAAATAATGTATCTTACGCAAGGACACAACGCATCGCCTGGAATTGAAATCATGACGTTACGATCATGTGCTGAATACTTCAACATGTGTATATAGAAGATCTGGTAATTAGTCATATATTAATATATTAATTAATATCGACTAATTATCAGGGGGCCAGCACATTTAAAGAATCAAAGAGATTCAGAAATATTATCTGCAATCTCAGGGGATTAAGGTACATTTTAAAAAATAACGTCGACCACCAACGTGGACAACCAATGCTAGACACAAGATGTG
>NC_068995.1:6220398-6222619 GCF_001194135.2 Octopus bimaculoides | reverse complement strand
TATATATATATATATATGTACCAAATTACAAAGTTTGGCTTAATAGCAATTAGAACGTAAAGACCATCTAATAAAGGCCACAAAAGTAACAGGGGGTATAGACTTGCACCGCTGTTACTAAATATAAGAGTTTAGCTAAATCAAAACCACAGACGCACTCTCTTAAATGACTGACAAAGGGAGGTAAGTCCTCAGCGTATATATATATTTACGCACCCTCATGAATATACGAATATATACATATACACATTTATAAACTCGCATTTATATATGAATATATACACATATGCGTATTTATATTTATACGTTTATAAAATGTATACATGCACATATATAACATTTGTGTATGTATACATGTACATACATTGACGCACGAGGATATATGTGTATGCGCGTGTGGGTCTTAGTGTGTGTGTGTGTGTGTTTTTGTGTGTGTGTGTGTGTGTGTGTGTGTGTGTGTGCGTGCGTGTGCACTCAATGGTCTGAAGCACTAGGAATTCAGTACAAAGCAGTATTCAGCAGATATTCCTAGATAAAAGCGAATATTGGGAGATAGAAATGGCGAAAAGAAAAGGGACTAACAGAGACGGGGAAGGGCGGAGGAAGATGGGGGAAGGAATAGATATATAAATGAATAGAATAAAAACAATAAAAGCTATGGAAAAGAAAATATTCCTTAAAGGGTGGAGTGAAAAGAAAAGCAACAAACAGACAAACTGGAAATCAATCAATTGATCAGATGAATAGAGGTGAAACACGAGTCTTGTGAGGAAATTAAGAGATGCTGAACATTTGCACTACATCGCAGTGGGAGTCATATGTATTGATTCTTTTACACTAGTTTAAGTGCACATTTATTAAACAGTTTTGAAACGGATCCCAAATAATAAAGAGATGCGTGATTGTACATATGTGAGTCTGAGTGTGTGTGTGTGGGGGGGGGAGATTTGTGTGTGTATGTATGTGTGTGTGTGTATGGGCATAGATGGGCGTCTGCAGTTCCCCTCTACGTCTGTATGCATATGCGAATGTTTATGTTTGTGTGTATGTGTGTGTGGGGGTGGGGTGCGTGAGCGTCTGTGTTTGCATGTATATATATATATATATAAACATCATGTTCTCTAATTAAGCAAAAATCTGTCGGTCTGATATACCTACATACACACATACGTACATACATACACACACACACACACATATGAATGCTTGAGGGAGTGCGTGCGTGTGTATGTGATTATCTGCTTGCATGGACACACACGTGTATTCAAAACTGATTCAGAACTCCCTGTAGAGTGGGATATATATATATATATATATAAATTGTTGTCTTTTTTTTCTAATATGGTCTTTGTTCTTTCTTATATATATTTAATATGTTTGGTGGCTGTTTCGTTGCAGATGTTTTCTGAGATCACATACGCTCATATATTCACACACAGAGATCCATATCTAAGTGTGTGAGGTATTTCGGAGCTTCCCATCCTTAAATGGTGAAAGAATAGACAGGCTTCACAAATTCTTTCAGTAAAACGGTAATCCCCTTGAACTGTTCAGGCACTCTTCGGTCAACTAATCACGGTTGTAGGCGAAACTGATAGTACTAAAATCGGATTATTGACCAGCTTATCTTGGAAACCGTGAAAGTTAAGGAAGTATCTATCGAGGAATGTATCAATAAATGGACTGGAGAAGTACATGAATGCTTTGGGTAAACCGTGTAGGGAGGAAGCAGAAACCACCTCAGGAAGTCAGACGTACCTAACCTGTTAGTCGGTTTATAACCCTAACCCTAACCCTAACCCTAACCCTAACCCTTACGTGTAGGGGGTTTATCTTTTGTTTATTGCAGTCACCGGACTGCGGCTATTCGAAGACAACACCTTCAAAAACATTTACTCGGACAAATGGACGTCAGTATTCATTTTTTAAGTTTGGCACTTAGGCTAATCGGTCACTTTTACCAAACCGATAAGTTATGTAGAAGTAAACAAACCAACACCGATAATCAAGCATATACACATCTGGGTGTTTTCCGCTTTCGTTTTTCCGCTTGGCACCAGTGATGTCGCAAATCATTTCTACAGATGAGTGAACTGGAGCAACGTGAAATAGAGTATCTTGCTCAAGAACACAACAGATTTTCCAATATTTACACTCAATAATTTACAGTTTGCACTGCGTCGAGGGAAACCGTGCCAAAATGGAATTGTTTCATATATAT
>NC_068995.1:6216973-6219861 GCF_001194135.2 Octopus bimaculoides | reverse complement strand
TATATATATATATATATATATATGTGTGTGTGTGTGTGTGTGTGTGTGTGTGTGTGTGTACATATATGTGTTTATATATATATACACAACAAATATATGCATGTGTACATGTGTGTATATGTATATATATATATATGTGTGAGTGTGTAAGTATATCTATATATATGTATATATGTTAGGGTGTATATATGTGCGTGTGTGGTTGTGTGTTTGTAGAGACACACACATATAAACAAAGAGAAAGGGAGACATAAAGAAAAGGTGAAAGAGTATGATAAATACATTGCTCGAGTCAGGGGAAGAGGACGAGTGAATGTTAAATTCTCAAAGGGACAATACTATTATGATGGCGAACTGTGTCATATCAGAGAGATCTTAATTTGCTATGATCTATCGTAAATTGATGTCGGAATATAAAGCCTTCCTTTGATAATATTAACATTGATATTGTAATTCTTGCTATTGTTGTTGATGTTGTCGTTGTTGTGTTTATTGTCCATAGATGGTCATGAAATGTTTCCGCTGATCAGTGAGTATCGATTGGTTATAGGTGTTATGATGGCAATTGGGAAACGAGATAGAATGGTCGAGGAAAATAATGAGTTACTGGCGGTGATGATGGTGGTGGTGGAGGTGGTGGTGGTGTTGGCGATGGTGATGGTGGTGGTGGCGGCGGAAGTGATGTGTGTATTCCTCTGTGTGTATGGATGTGTAAGCGGATTAACGAGAAAGTTGGTCAGAGACAGGCATATTTAGAGAGAGAGAGAGAGAGAGAGAGAGAGAGAGAGAGAGAGAGATGTGTTTGATAAGAGAAAAAAAAAAGAAGCGGACAGGGTGAAAGAAAGTTGATGGAGAAGATATAAGAATTGGTGAAATTAAGAGAGAGATACGTTGGGGAGAGGAGAAAGAATAATTGGGAAATGGAATAGAGACATCCAGAGATTGGAAGAGAGTAAAATGACGGTCAATGAGTGAAGGAGGGAGAAACATTACGTGAGACATTATGGTGAACTAAGGAGACAGAAACGGAGAGACGAAAATGGAGACAGGAGGAAAGAGAAAGAGAGAGAGAGAGAGAGGGGGGAATGTAGTAAAGATGATATAAGGCAGAAAGAGGAAGAAAAACAAGAATTGAAATGTGCCCGAAGGGGGATATATTAAAATAACACACTGTCTAAACACATTGGCTGTGTGTGTGTGTGTGTGTGTGTGTGTGTGTGTGTGTATATATACATACATACATACATACATACATACATACACACATATATATATAAATATATATATATATACATATAAAAATATACATATATATATACATATGGCCGGTGGCAAGTAAAAGCACCAACTACACTCTCGGAGTGGTTGGCGTTAGGAAGGGCATCCAGCTGTGGAAACCTTTCCAAATCAGATTGGAGCCTGGTGTAGCCATCTGGTTCACCAGTCCTCAGTCAAATCGTCCAACCCATGCTAGCATGGAAAGCGGACGTTGAACGATGATGATGATGATGATGATGATGATGATGATATATATATATATATATATATATATGTGTGTGTATATATATGTTTATATTTCATCGACATCAGCGTCTATGTTCTTAGTGCAGGTGTTTACATAGAATTATATTACATATTTCACCATTATTAAACAGGTGATAAAGGGATCAGCATGGCGTTTATACACGTTGACACCTTTTTCATGTATTAAATCCAGTGGAAGATAGAGAAGCTAGTCTAATATTCGTGAAAAATCCAATACGGCCCCTTCTAGCCAGAGCTCTCCATTTCAGATTCATCCACTGTCAAGATCAAACATGAATAATTAAATATGAAACGTCCATAGGTTAATATTAGTTATAGTTATTTACATGAATATTTCGAAGTATATCTTTTAGCAAAGATCTCAATGATTTGGAAGAATTCAAATTCCAGAGAAATCATACATAGATACACACGCACCCCTCAACACACACATACATGTGTGCGTATATGTAGGTGACATATGCATGTTGATTAAACTTGTACATGTTCACTTGCGTGCTATGTTGGAATCGATAAATATCACAGGAAGACAAAAATTCGTCTCAGCAGCGGTCAACGAGAGCGATAGATGAATTACGGTGAGAGAAATATATACGAGACAAATACAAATATACACATGTATACTATTAGAAATGTAAATATACACGCATGCATATCAATTGATTGTAACTCCCGTCGTTCGCGGATCCACTATATTTCCTCCAGAATTAACGTGTATCCACAAACACGTGGATACTTAGCGTAACTATCCTGCAGATTCAGCGCAGAACAGTGTATATGTGTGTGCAACAGAGTGTAACTATTGAAGTACAGGTATGCCGCACACAAGAGTATATGAAGCACTTCTGTACAGATGCTGTCAACCCATGTGCGCGCGCTCAGAAATTATTGGTTGACTCAAGGAAATAGAAAACATTTGCCCCAAAATGACGTACAGAGCGATTGAAACCGGGACCTCGTTGTTGCGAAGTGAACAGCCTGTTTATTTGGCTACATACACTGCGCTTACTTATATAAATATATATAGACGTATGAGCACATGGCAAAGTTAAGTGTAGATCCTTAAGAGAACGTATACAACTTTAATCAACATGCATATGTCACCTACATCTACGCATAGGCGCAGGAATAGCTGTGACGTAAGTAGCTTGATTACACACCACATAGTTCCGGGTTCAGTCCCACAAGTGTCTTCTACTATAGCCCCGGGCTGACCAAAACCCTGTGACTGGATTTGGTAGGCGGAAACTAAAAGAAGCCCGTTGAATACATATATATATATATATATATATATATATATATATACACACACACACACACACAAACGCACATATATATATATA
>NC_068995.1:6214001-6216851 GCF_001194135.2 Octopus bimaculoides | reverse complement strand
ATATGTATGTGTGTGTGCATGCTTGTGTGCCTGTTTGTACCCCCACCCATCATCGCTTGACAACGGATGCTGGTGTGTGTTCGAACCCGTAAATGAGCAGTTCGGCAAACAGAGCGGTAGATTTAGTACTACGCTTACAAAATAATAAGTCCGGGGTCGATTTGTTCGACTAAAGGCGGTGCTCCAGCATGACAGCAGTGAAACGATTGAAACAAGTAAAAGAATAAAAGAATGTATATATATATATATATCTATATATCTATATATATATATATATATATACGTACAGCAAAACAGCAACTGATGTGTCAGTGCACGTGCGCGTGTGTATGTGTGTGTGTATGTTTGTATCCATGTTTTTATTTTGTAAATGTACTTATAAATGATGTATGAATGTGTATATGAATTTGCAAACATAATGTATGCATATATATTCTTATGAATGTATATGTATGCCTGTATATGTATACTTGTGTATCTATACATATATATATATATATGCATTCATATATGAATATATATATATCAGTTTGTGTGTATTTGTGTATGTATGTATGTATGTATGCATATATGTATGTATATGTATATACGTATGTATGGACGTCCACATGGCGACATATAATGAAAACTCGATATATCAACAACATTCTGTGTGTATATATTTACATAAATATCGAATTGATATTTCCAGGATATTATGTAAATATAATTAGATATTTGAGAGAAGTATTGAATTAAGCAAATACTCGACGCACACTCTGGCGATTCCACACACTGTTGAAGTTCTGCAGATATTTTCGTTTCATTTTCATTTTTAATGCCCATTACAACTGTAATTAAGCCATCTAGCCATCTGCATGTATGTCTATCTTTGTGTACAGTTGTTTGTCTATATGTCAGTCTGTCTTTCTGTCTGTCTCCCTGTTTATCTATCTATCTATCTATCAATCTATCTATCTATCTATCTATCTATCTATCTATCTATCTATCTATCTATCTATCTATCTATCTGTCCTTCCATACACATACATGCGTATCTTTCTGGGCCTGTGTCTTTAGGTATGTATGTATGTATGTATGCATGTAGGTACGCATGTACGTATGTATGTATGTATATATATACATATATACATTTATACATATACATATATATGTATATATATATGTATATATGTTTATATATATATATATATATATATATATATATATATATATATATATATATATATATATGCATATATATATATATATATATACACACATACACAAACATACTCAGTCATGTAAATGTCTGTTGTGAATCTATATATATATATGTATGTATGTATGTATGTATGTATGTATGTATGTATCTATCTATCTATCTATCTATTTATCTATCTATCTCTGTGTTTGTGATTCATGAGAAGTACAAACTTCGCATTTTGTCCAAATATGTCGGTGCCCTTCTTAGGTGGATCGTGAACAAGAGCGACTGAGATATGACTAACCATAAACATGGTTCTTCAATGCGCAACATATACCACAATAAGTATATATGTTCAGTGAACTGTCGTATACTAAACTGTAATGTTTATTTTCAATTATGGCACCAAGTAATTGCAGTCAGTTTATTTAATAACGAGTGTTTTATTTAATTTCTATTCTTATCACTCACTTGACTGCAATATACTTACAAACGCGGTCGGGTTGAAAAGTTCCTGGCTTTTGGGGAAAGAAATTACAGGAAAATCACTTAAATGTGATTTTATTCAATATATTTGTCTCTTTGATTCACACATTTATTGCAGCGGTCGTTTAGTTTTTCAAAGTCCCGTAAAAGATCCCGAAAGGTTGGGTAACCAGGCAAGCCGTACATGATGCCCTTAAACCAGGACCTTTTCTGCACTCCTATCGTATATACAGACTAAGAGAGATAGACAACCACATATACATTGATCTACATATTGATCTATCGATGTATTCATCAATATAATTGTCTTCGCTCAAAGCTAAGTAATTAATTCGAAAATTGCAACCGCAAGAGTCTGAACATGTTGTGGGACATCCTGTTGATAGACTAACTTAAAGACTCCGGGTGAAAAGAAAACAGCCTAGCCAAGTGACACCATTTCATGTTCCACGTATCTTCGTTATATTAGCGTTCAATCAGCGAACATGAACAATTGAATTTCTGAGACATTTTCTCATCGTTTTTCATCCTCTCCCTTCATTTGCTCTCTGTATTGTGATGAAGTACAATTATTCAAAACGTCATGCCTAACAATTTCGAATCGCGCCCCATTAAAATAATCACATGACGAACTAAACCATTGCTCTTGTCTTCCTTTTAGTTTTACTTTGAGGATCTATCGCTCTATATCTCTCTATCTATGTGATATATGTTCACGCATGTGTTAAGTGAGCAGCCAGGAATTTACGCTATAACATGCATTGCTAAGTATGGACGCCGTATAAGTATATATATATAAGCGTACACACACACACGCACGCACACACACACACACACACACACACACACACACACACAGACACACACACACACACACACACATATATATATAGATAGATAGATACATAGATAGATAGATAGATAGATAGATAGATAGATAGATAGATAGATAGATAGATACAGGCGCGCATACACACATATAGATAGATATATGTAGACACAATTTGTATCAAAACATGAATTTACATAAAGAATCTCGCAAACCAGAAGCAAAAGCGAAGTGTGTGTATGTGTGTGTGTGTAGTTAAAAACCCTAAGCTGCAAGGGAACATTTTTCATACACTGACATGTTAAATAACCGCCCCACAGCGACACACACATATATATATATATATATA
>NC_068995.1:6213218-6213946 GCF_001194135.2 Octopus bimaculoides | reverse complement strand
TATATGTGTGTGTATGTGTGTGTGTGTGTGTGTATTGGTAGAGAGAGAGAGAGAGAGAGAGAGAGAGAGAGAAATTGAGAGAGAGGGGATGGAAATGTCTTGAATAAGCACGCAGATTAGCTATGATTTTTATTGGCGTTGCCAGGCGACCCAATGTCACAGAATGAAACACAAATCTGGGTAGTACTAATTGCATAGGCGGTGCTTGCGCATGGTCAAAGCCCTCGATATGGAACTAGTAGAAGAATATATTCTGTGCGTGTGTTCGTGTGAGCCTATTTGTTTCTGTATGTACGTAAAACTGTATGTATAGTTATGGATGTATTTATGTACGTTTGCGCGCGTGTGAGTGTAAAAACAGATTTATTTCTGAGTGATGCGAGAAAGAGAATGAAACAATATTACTGACATATATAGAATTACAAACACCGCAGCTCATAGGCACATATGGATGCTTTGCACACTCAGATATATACACTCGCGCGCCCATCAGTGTTTCTAAACTATAAATCATAATGCCATTAATCATTACACTCGAATGGTATAATAATAATGATGATAATAATGTTAATAATAATAATAATAATAATAATAATAATAATAATAATAATAATAATAATAATAATAATAATAATAATAATAATGCTAATAATAATGATAATAGCAGCAGCTGTGGTTGTGCCAACAAAATTAGCAATAATTAAAATATATGCTTCATAAAAAGAAAA
>NC_068995.1:6207560-6212896 GCF_001194135.2 Octopus bimaculoides | reverse complement strand
ATATATATATATATATATATATATATATATATATATATATACCACATGTATGTGTTTTTGTGCGTGTGTGTGTATGTGTTTCCATGTAATATTGGATTTCTTAAAAAATAAAATTTAATAATTTCAATCACTAATATATTGCATCACCTTTTGTGATTCCCTCTCTTCTACACATCATTAAGTAGTACGTTTGAACGCTATCTGCGACGTTATAGAACAGAGGCTGTCTATCTATCTATCTATCTATCTATCTATCTATCTATCTATCTATCTATCTATCTATCTATCTATACAGCTATCTCTAATTTGGTCCCTTAGTCTGTTATTTTGCTGTTTCTTCTTTATAATCGGTTCCCTAAGCACGGAAAACAGCGTATACAGCATGAATGAACACATTCGGCTGAAAGGAGGAAGAACATATACCCTTGTATCATTTAGTATCTCAATTATATTTCGGGAAAACCTACCCTTGCCAAATAGCATATAAACAAAATGTGCAGCAAGAAAATGGAGAGTTCGGAGAAATGAATAAACCTTCCAAGTACGCAGGTTTATACAATAAACTTATTGTTTATTGTATAAACCTACTTATGTAGATTCGTACAATATCTTTTGCAACATTCGTTGACATTTGTTTTCTTTTCCAAGCATTTAACACATGTATACATACTGGAACAAAAATCTATGAACATATGCATATTCACATATATACCAGAGAACAATAATATAAAAATGCACCGTATGCAAAAATATTTGTCATCTAGATAAATACTTTTGAATATGCAATAAGTAAATATCACGAATACATCAGTGCATAAGAGCCCGTACTTATATATTGAAACACCAGTGGGTTGTACGGAAGAAGGGTTCTAAATATTTATGAGCATTACAAAACAGGTTGTTCTTTTTGAGTGAGTAAACCCACTGGGTAGTGAGGGGGTAATTTACTGAGAGACTCGCTGTGCTGAATTTAAATTTCGGGTCACAATTTGATCTGGAGAGCATAGAAAATCGTGCTGCATGATTTAGTAATTCTATTGGGAAACGTTATCGTAGAATCATATCTAAAGGAGGAAAAGGAAGGGTAATCGCTTGTGAGACTCTCCTGATCGGACGATGTGTGTTTTATCTTAATTGTCTGGTATCCAGAGTTCAAGTAAAGATTAAAATTGGAAAAAAATGTACACTAGTGGCTGTAAGGAGGGTTGCGGAAAATTTTAAAGATGGCAGCGGTAGAAAACTTCATTCTCCAATGTTTAGAGATGAGACAGAATTATTGAGGCATAGAATATATTCGGTAAAATTATCGCAATCATGCGAAGGGGTGTTCAAAAGATCCTGGTTTTAAGGTTATCGCGAAAGGCCTGTTTGGAGGCCCAAACTTCCGAGTACTTTACTGGGCGTAGAAAATTGAATGGCCGCTACAATTAGTGTGTGAATCTGAGACGAGAATATGGTGAGTAAAATTACAATTAAGTGATCCTCCTACATTTTCTTTTACCCAAAGCCATGAACTTTGCAGCACTCTTGTTACGTCGGTGAAAATTGTACTTTTGAGTTCCTGTGCGGTTTTGAGATGCGGTTTTCCTGGTATTTCGAACCAGATTCTTCTTCAATTTTCGGCAATTACCTATAGTATAACTCTTGTTGACGGCGTAGGCGTCCAGCTCTATCGGATTCCAGATTTTATTCTCTGTTTCTATAAGGATTACTTTATTTCATTCTAATGGAATATACATTTTCCTTTTGTGGTATCGAACATTTTATTCCTCTATTCTACATTTTAATGTATTTCGATCACTTTACACTCAGAATGATATTCTACAAATTCTATTATTCTTTTATTCCGCTCTTTAAGATATCCTCTCTCTATCGCTCTCACTCCTATAAAAGGATTGTCGCAAAAGGAAGGGATTATATAAATACAATTCTTTCATTTGTTCAAATATTCAGATATATTCTATGTAGAATGGTGAAATCTCCACAATCTTCTAAACACTGACCCGCTGATTATATTGTTCTGGTCATTCTTTGGATATTCCCAAAGTACGGGAAGTCTTCTATGTGAAGAATACGTAACTACGTTTGTGTGACACAAATAGCTACTGCCTGATACCAGAACTCCAGTACCTATTCACATAAAGACAGTAGTAAGGCATTATATTGATAGCTTAAATTCTCGCATTAACTCTCTTTTCTGCACATATCTATCTATCTATCTATCTATCTATCTATCTATCTATCTATCTATCTATCTATCTATCTATCTATCTATCTTTCTATCTATCAATCTACCTATCTATCTGTCTTCTTGGCTGTATCACCTTTGACCTTCGGTCTTGTTTTCCAGGATTTACCTCGAGCGAAACAACTACTTTCAAGCAACTTTGTTGACGAAACGAGGTTTCACTGGTAAGAATCGTTGTTGCTTTATTCCTGACCCGCCGCTCCCCGATTGCTCAGAGTGTATGATCAAAAGCCGTTTACCCATGACTACCCCATCCTTTTCATACGTCTTTCAAACCTTGGATCACATTCTCTAATCCACAGACGGTAGTTTGTGATTTGAGGTACTTTTGGATGTTGTTTCTATTATACGGAGCGCCAAATTTTTGTTATTCCTTCCCGGAAATAAATGTTGAAGCTCTTTAGTTGAAGTGACAGACAACATTGATTTGGGTTTCGAAACCCCGACACTTGGCTCAGTAGTAGCTGCTATTTCACAAATTTCATCAACTATATCAAATCCTATTAGACGTTCTTTCCAATCAGCTCCGTCAAAAACAAGAAATCCAGGCAGCAATAACTTTTGGTGAGGCAATTATTACCGTGAGTAAGACAGCAATAATCTTGCAAGCAATATAAAATATATTTTATATATCTCTGACTTTCTACGATTCGAAAATTAATCATGAATTTAAACATTGTATAAACTTACATTTCTTTTGCAGATTTCAATTTGTCAAACCATTCTTTGGTAAGTAATTGTTTTCGTTATATTATTTATTAAATATTTTATTCAAATAATTATTACTCTCTCTCTCTCTCTTTCTCGCTCTTTCTCTCTCTTTCTCAATCTCTGTCTTTTCTCCCTCTGTCTCTTTAATGAAGTCCATCCTCTATTTCGTTCTGGATGCACACGAACATAAATATGGCGCTTACGTTTTGTTCAAATGTACTCGTTGCTTATTAGAAAGATATACTCTCTTCACACCCTATATTTAACTTTCCTCCTCATACATTTTCTTACTTTCTCTGTAGCTCTTCCATTTTCTTGCTCTCTCTCTATCTCTCTCTGTCTCTCTCTGTCTCTCTCTGTCTCTCTCTCTCTCTCTCTCTATCTCTCTCTTTCTCTCCCTCCATCCTTTTATGCACTTTCTGCGAAGAAAAAAATTTCATTTTTATTATCTTCACTCACATCACGCACTGGATTTTTTTCCCTCTTCTATCGTTGCTATATTTTAAAGAATGACAGCTTACAATTATGAAATTGTTCAAGAAGCAGCGAGAAATTCGAAAAATCGACGAATCCAGTTGATATTTCATTATGTTCATAATAGTATATTTATGATTATTTAGAAATATATTACATTTTTTTCTTTAGAAAGATGACAGAATACATTTCGAAAACTTAAGATTTGTAAAATATTTCCATCGTAAATACAGAGGAATATATTTCTGCATTAAAAGCGAATAAATTTTTCAAATCTCCAAGAATTCTGCTTCCAATATAACCGCAAAAATAAGATATTTAACACCTTCATTGTTTTGGCTGAGTGTTCAAATCTTGTAGAGGAAATCTCATTGTAATTCACCA
The DNA here is from genome assembly GCF_001194135.2 of Octopus bimaculoides. Taxonomy (NCBI): domain Eukaryota; kingdom Metazoa; phylum Mollusca; class Cephalopoda; order Octopoda; family Octopodidae; genus Octopus; species Octopus bimaculoides. Next base: position 6,209,079 of record NC_068995.1, on the reverse strand, counting down.
CGGATCAGAAGGCCGCTATTAGTTAATTAATTTGTTTATTAATCCAATATCAGTTTAGAAAGAGACGACGACGACAGATTAAAGGACACCGATCCTATTGATTCAAAAATTATTCCAATTTAAAAACGAACACGAGTACCTCCGTGATCCAATAATTACTTGGTTGGTTCTAATTACATGAATACAATTGTTATATATTTGTAGCTGAGCGGGAATTCTTCAATGAATCAGCCAGATTTTAAAAACGACTAACCATTAACTTATAGACCTTCTTCGCAGTAAAATAGTATTTTCACCTATATCTAATGATACCCTCATATCTAGTTGCATCTTTATATCTAGCCATATCCTTATATCTAGTCACACTCTAATATCTAGTCGCGCCCTGATATCTAGTTACATCCCCAAACTCAGTCAGAGCCTCATCAAGTCAAGCACTTGCATCCAAGTCTGATCAGTATACTGTGCAACCTCGTAAGTGTCGTAAAGCACTTTACAGTACCAGTTTCGTCCCTAGCATCTCTGAACTTTGAAATTCCCTTCCAAAGCCTTGTTTTCCTCTTCAATATGGCCTCCAGTTTTTTAAGTCTAGCGTACATCGTCACCCATTGACTTCTGTCTAGCGTCCAATTTATTCTAGTAGCACTTACGTTTTCAGTGGTCTAAGGACCTTGTAACGAGTAAATGATTTAAAACAAAAATGAATAATTATCCCCCCGAGGTCTGGTTTGCCTTTCAACCTTTCGGGATCGATAAAATAAGTACCAGTCGAGTAGTGTGATCAATGTAATCGACTTATCTCCTCCATCGAAACTGCTAGTCGTGTATTGCTTTTGAACTGGAAATCGTGAGAAGTGAACAAGCGCTTTCATTCTTCCGTCGTACACAAGCCAATTATGTATATTGTACTACACTTTTACTGTTTGCGTCTTTTAAACACTGCATTATGTACGGGATTTTCTTTGTAGAAAGATGTATTCCACTTGAGGCAAATATGATCTGCTATTTAATTGGAAAGGTTTCCAGAGTGGGTAATGGCACAAACGAAAGGTTAAAAGATACCAAAATTGTATAGAGATGAAAAATTCTAATATAATATTAGACAGAAAAAAAAAATCGAAGGGAATAAATAAATAAATAATTAAATAAATAAATATATGTATGAACATTAGCACACAAACAACGAAAGAACGTTTAAAATTAAAAGTACAGACAACTTAATACGTTTAAAACATAGCCACAGAACATAGAAACATATTTTGTACGGTGAAATATAAAGTGCCAACTATACACAAACAGGAAGAAACGGATAACAACAAATTTAGCATCAACAACCAAACAACAGACAAATAAGGAATGAGTTAAAATGGTTTTAATGTGCGAGGCGATTCTCTACTCAACTTATTTAACAGATATTCACAGAGAATGTGAAAGTCACGGTTTTCGAACTTGAAATAAACTGACTCCTTCAACTATTAAGATAAATACACCCCACCATATATATATATATATATATATA
>NC_068995.1:6206311-6207231 GCF_001194135.2 Octopus bimaculoides | reverse complement strand
TGTGTGTGTGTGTGTGTGTGTGTGTGTGTGTGTGTGTGTGTGTGTGTGTGTGTGTGTATTTGGATGCGTAAATCTAATTGCTAATTGCTCATGAAGATGCATAAGGTAAAAAGCAGTTGATGTATTCACGCACACAAACGCCCCCACACACGTATATCTTTATATATATTTACTCATAAACGCACTCAGACATATACATAAACAAGGACATATGTCAAAGTCTGTATGTGTGTGTGTGTGTGTGTGTGTATGTGGTGTAGATGTGTGTACGCATGTTAAACTGTGCGTGCACGCTTCAGAGAGATAGAAAGAGCAATGCAGAAATACCCACTGAGCATTCGTACGTGTGTATAAGGCGTACGAGTGTGTATAGACACATTAGCCAAATAATGATCTATTTATGTTGTTGATAGAACAGTATTTTCAATCGGCATATTAATCAATAAGAATACTAAAAATGTTAGCAACTCCAATGTTGCTTGTATTTACTCTATTCTTCAACCTTCTGACATTTCACTTCCACTGTTTATAAAAGACAGACTCACTTCGCTAAAATATCCCACATTTCACCAAAGGTAAGAGCCTACATTTCTGTAAATATTTACAGTACGCCTGGTTTTTAGAATAGAAAAAAAATCATTAATGTATCTCATTCCTTTTTTAAGACATCTATTTATTTTTTGTTCAGATTTTTTCATGAATTAGCGCGAATTTCAGGAACCAGTCGCCTTTTACGTGTAGCGGTTTCGTTCCAAGATTATTCGTTCCAAGAAATTTTGTTTTTGCTTTTCGTGAATCTACGAGTTTATCTGTTGCATCTGACTCAAGCGACAGAGGTCCATTTAGTTTATGGATGTCCATACGAGTACATATATATATATATATATATATATATATATATATATATATATATATATATA
>NC_068995.1:6202379-6206301 GCF_001194135.2 Octopus bimaculoides | reverse complement strand
GACAGAGGTCCATTTAGTTTATGGATGTCCATACGAGTACATATATATATATATATATATATATATATATATATATATATACATATAAGTTAGGTGAGTTAGAGGTTAAAACAACCATATAAGGAATAAAATATCCATTACCCTACCGGTATATTACCTACATTTAACCATGGGTCTGCCTATGCAAGCATGTTATGCTCATAAATTATAGGTAAGGAAGGATAAACATGAGTTTATGAAGAATCAAAATTTAAAGGAAGCAGCAAATGGAGAAATATTGTGAACAACAATTGACTTACATGAATTATTATTTATTAATTCAATACAAATAGACTGCATCACATCTAACAGCTGTTTCTGCTACCAAAGTTGCAAGGTATTGCCTTTGATATGCAAAACTATTTATCATATTTGGTAATAAAACCGATCTGAAACATGGAGCTTCATCAGAGTGAAGAATAAATAAAGAAATAAAGCATAGAGAAGAAAAAGGGAAAAGTTGAATATATTTGTAATCATACCATTTTGCTTTTGGGACATTAAGTAAATGACTAAACCAAAGTAACCATTGTTAGATTAATCCTTTAAAAAGTGAAGTCAGTCGCCACGTCAGAGTGGTGGGATCCATGTTACTATTTGTTTAACCCCAGGCAGATCCCCCGCCAGCTGGTTCTCGGTGCGACTCTGCACCCTTTATATACAATATATATTGGTCGCTTTGTTTACAACATATTGTTCGCTGAAACGGAATCTGTCTCTCTTTTTGGCGGACAGTTAGTTGTTCTCGACTGAGGATCACCCAAATAGGCCGAAACTGAGTCGGTCTTGTGATCCTGTTACCTGCTAAGGGGTTCGCCTCCCGCTGCTAACAAGATATATTGCATATAACGGGGGCAGAGTCGCACCGATAACCAGCTGGTGGAGAATCTGCCTGGGGTTAAACTAGTAGTAACATGGAAGAATCACTTTCATGTGGCGACTGACTTTACTTTATATATATGTATAAGTGTAGATATACGTGTGTGTCTGTGTATGTGTGTATGAGCGTATCTGTATATACATATGCATGTATATTATATATATATACATGTGTATATATATATATATATATATATATATATATATATATATATATATATATATATATATATATATATATATATATATATATACATATACATATATATTATCTCACTTTATATACATACGCATGCCTCAAATATCAATTGTCGATTTGCATACACACGGTGTGTGAGCATGCGTATATGTGTGTTTGTATTAATTTTGTTTTAATATGCATATACATACACACACACACATCCTCACACAAACGCACCAACAACACTCGCGCACACGGAGATTTGTATCGTTTGTCTATTACGATTTTTTCCCACGTCCATCATTTTGATTTTAGAAGGTTTTTATCTTCTAGACTTATTCCTATCGTATCGTATGGTATCCTATCGTATCTCACATCAAAGACACAAATCAAATTGGTATACAATACTAATTTTATTCCACCTGACCTCAGCTTTACATTTACCGCGTTCGTTTCCGCACGAGAATCGTATAACCGCCATTCCCACCGCCAACACCAGCACCAACTCCAACTCCGCCGCCGCCGTCACTGCTAGCAGAAACGTTCTTCCTTCCACTGATACCGTCTCCTCCCCCCTCTCCACCTACACCAATCACCAATCACTCTACTAATAACCACAAACACACCATCAATCAAATAAATTCGACCATCAATCCCACAGCTCCATCTTTAACGAGAAGGAAATCACTACGATCATCAAACACTTCTAATAACTACTACCACTACTACTACCACCACTACCGCTGCTACTGCAGCCACCACTACCACTACTACTACTACTACTACTACTACTACTACTACCACCACTACCGCTGCTACTGCAGCCACCACTACTACTACTACTACTACTACTACTACTACTACTACCACCACTACCGCTGCTACTGCAGCCACCACTACTACTACTACTACTACTACTACTACTACTACCACCACTACCGCTGCTACTGCAGCCACCACTACTACTACTACTACTACTACTACTACTACTACTACTACCACCACTACCGCTGCTACTGCAGCCACTACTACTACTACTACTACTACTACCACCACCACCCTAAGCCGACTAATACTACTAAAACTACCACCACTATCACCTGTACTATTACTACCACAACCATCTCTATTATTATTACTACTATGACTTACTACTGCTGCTACTACTACTACTACTACTACTACTACTACTACTACTACTACTACTACTACTACCACTTCCACTACTACTACTATTACTACTACAACAAGAACTACTACTACAATAGCACCAATTTCACAATACTAATTTCTAATACTCCTTATAGCCATAGGCAGATCGCTAATCGAAACACACACACACACACACACATTTCCACACATGCATACACACATACACATGTTTATATATGATACAATATAATGAGACATTACTTTATTACAAAAACCGTGACCATCAGATGATGCCTAATTTTACAATCAAATGAATATCCCAACCAAGAATACGGCAGGAACGCGGCTGAAGTCTGTGGAGGCTAACTTATTTTGTTATATATATACATCTATAGCTTGTCTGAATGAAAAAATAGTAAAAAATATATATGTGATGTGTGTGTGTCAGAGAGAGAGAGAGGGGGAGGGGGAGAGGGGGAGAGGGAGAGAGAGAGTGGGAGAGAGAGGGAGAGAGAGAGAGAGAGAGACGGTGCGAGGGTTAACAGCGATCGAAACGCCGAAGGAATATTCCTTCAGTATTAGTACAGGCATAGGTTACAACCAGCAACTTTGATATAGAATATTTATGTTGCAGAGAGGGAGTGTGTAGAAGCTTGTGACCAAAATGTGTGTGATAGTGAGAGAAATCCGAAGAAAGAGTTTACCGTGTTGTCAGGAAATTCTTATGCGAAATAAAAAGTGTTAACGAAACAGAAGAAGGCATTAGACGGGAGGGAGGGCGTTGGCGTAGATAGAACCGTATATATAACATATACTAGAGTACAGGATGGTAGGTGGGGTGGGTGTGAAATATGAGGAGTCGTTGTCTTCAACATGGCCAATAAGCAATATACACGCCTGTTATAAGTGTGTTCTTTGCAGTAAAGCAGCGGCTGGTAGACTCGTCTGCGCGACGTACAAAATGCTTATCGGCATCTTTTACAATTCTTTATACCCTGAATTTAAATTTCAGCGAGTTCAAGTTTACCTTTCATCTTTTTTAATAATTTGTATATAATTCCAGCTCTCTGCCTTCAGTCCAAAACACTCCGTAGTGATTTGCTTGTTTCTCGAGTCTTTGGAATAGAATTCGAATCTATTTTCCCCTCTTCTTATAAATTGTGTCTGTTCGTCCAAAGTTCAGTCTTGGCTCGAGTACTGTGTTAAGGGTACACATCTCTACAGAATACTCACCCAGTTACACCTTAATTACAGTAGTAGTGATGTGTTTGGTGGAACAACTGAACGCTTACCATCAACACATACACGCTGACAGTTATAATATATGTACATATATATACTTATATCTATGTACAATATTGGCGTATGTGTACTCACATACAGACAGTCTTACATATTATAACATGCATATATGCAAGTATATAAAACTACGATGTTGCATAACATACAGTGAGACATCTGTTATTTCATATTCTACAACACGTCCTCCAGTCAGCGGCGTTTCTTTGAAGATTGCAATTGATCTGAAAGATCAATATACACTAATAACTACACACATACACCTACACACACATCCCACGTAAATATATCAACGCATACACGCATACATGCATATGCACACAAACACATATATACACATACGTATATATATATATATATATATATATATAT
>NC_068995.1:6200284-6202240 GCF_001194135.2 Octopus bimaculoides | reverse complement strand
ATGTGTGTGTGTATGTGTGTGTGTGTGTGTGTGTGTGTGTGTGTGTGTATCCACATATAACAATCGTAAACCAAAGAATTTTATCTTTAACTTTTCCTTTCTTGTTTTTCATTCCTTGTTCATCTTCACTTTTTCGTTCCTCCCAAATTCCTTTCCTCTTTCTTATTTTTGTTTTGGCAGTAAGTGTAATTTAGTACCTCTGTTCCCCTAAAATGGTCTTAGGTAACTGTCTCTCCCATCAACCCAGCTCAATTTTTTTTAATTTACTTCCTTTCACCTTTCATATTTTTTTTTCCTACTTCATTCCTCCCAATTGTATTTTGTCCAGATTATTTTGCTCTTGTGGTTACCACTAATGCATTGTGGCAAATATACAAATATTCATATTATTGTTATTATTAATATCTTCTTGATTCACGTTTCATGTAATTCCTGGTACGATCTGCGTGGGTAACGGGTTATCTACCTGTAAACTTAGATATCCAAATAATTTCAAAAAGCCATCGAGTGCTCAAAACTCTTCTGTTATTGATGTGCGATTAATGGTTTGCTCCTTCGACCAGGTCAGGGCAAATGGAAAGGAGGTCTACCTGGTTTTCATATCGAACGGCCGATCGAAGTGACAGATTAGCTGGTGTTATACGCCAGCTCATAAACCGGTGTCTGTTTTTGATGAGTCCCAAGGAAACTGGGATCATGGCCGCAAACATTAGACAGATATTTAATTAGAGTGGCGCTGTCTTTACACGACAATACGGATATTTTGCGAGTGCAGAGTAACCAATAAAAAAACACGTGATCTAGTAAGGCTTGCTTGGATTTATGGACCCGGCAGAACAGCCCTTAAGGGGCATTCCTTTTTATTTCAGTAAATGAGCAGAGAGGCATGAACTGAATTTATGATCTAGACCAGAGTATCAGTTGCAACACGTGTCATAATAAATGACTTGAACTTTACTCAGATGCTGGAGGAAAGCACAGAAATAAAAGACAAGCATTTGCAGTAATAACAGAACTACAGAGATGAGGACTGTGATTGCTGAAGACTATGAAGGATGAGAGTATGTTGCAGAGCACCACAGGTCGAAAGTCTACGCGTAACCAGATTGGAAACTAGCAAAATCGCACTTATATTTAGAGAAGCCAGAGCGAGGGATGACAATGAACGCAAAACCGAAGGAAATCTTCCATGAATGTCAGACGGCCATTGGTTATAACCAGGAAATGTAGTACAGTAGTATTTTGCTATAGAGAGAAAGTGAAAGATATGGACAAAGTAGTCTGGTGTGGAAAGAAGAAGAAAATAAATGAATTCAGTCAAAATTAAAGCAAGTGTTTGGAGTTGACGTGACTACGCTGAGATATTGAATGGATTCTACAGTAACTCGAAGGACGAAATATGCCCGACTGGATTTGCAGCGAAAATATGATGTATTAAATAATGTGATAATTGATTATGCGATGGGGCTGAGTACCTGGTGTCTCTAGGTATTCCACAATATTTGAAGATCACGTCATCGGTTTATAGGCAGTTAAGGGATCGAAGCCCAAAGGATGTGGGATATTTTATGAGAAAATCGGTCAGTCATTGAGTCTTTTGAACTAGAGTAATGGCTTCTCTCTACTGTGAGAGTGCTCTGCGCTTAACTGTATATGTTTTATTCACCAAAGAAGGGAATGTATTGTATTAGGTTTTTGCCACCCACTCTGTGTATGTGTGCGCACGCGTGTGTGTGTGTGTGTGTGTGTGCGTGCGTGTGTGTGTGTGTGTATGTGTGTGTGTGTGTGTGTATGTGTGTGTACATATATGTATATATGGCAAATGAAAGACGGAAGACGGTGTTACACAAACACTCACACACACATATGAAATAACGTAGGCAACTACGCAATGTGAAACCAAAGGGACGATTGAATCACACACACACACACACACACACACACACACATATATAT
>NC_068995.1:6198081-6200092 GCF_001194135.2 Octopus bimaculoides | reverse complement strand
TATATATATATACATATATATATATATATATATTGGGTATGTATAGCTCATTTTGTATGACACAATTTGTAGTATATGTAAGCTCTTACGTCTGTTAACGTCTGTTATGTCTGTTATTATCATCATCATCACCATCATCATCATCATCATCATCATCATCACCATCACCATCACCATCACCATCAACATCAACATCATCATCACCATCACCATTATTATTATTATTATTATTATTATTATTATTATTATTATTATTATGTCTTCCCGTTTAGAATTGTTTTATGTTTTGTTTTGTTTTTTGTTTTTTTTTAGTTTTGCTTAATTTTGTTCAAGCAGTCATCGCATTCTTCGTTATTGTAGTGTAATTCTATTATCGTTCGTTTAATGCTTCCATAAGCATTACAGCTTTACATAGGTTCATAGGGAGAGGGGTGCGAGGGAGAACGTGTTTGTGTGTGTGTGTGTGAGAGAGAGAGAGAGAGAGGATGAGGCAGAGGAAGAGAGAAACATAGACATACAATATTCCAACAAGAAGCAAAACTAAAAATGAAGAAGGAAGAGAAAACCCATTGCGCTGGAATCTTTGTCTTTTCTATTTTCCTTACCTAAATTCCATTATGTTCTCTCGGCACAGCCGTTCCGAAATCTCTTGGTGCAGTTTGTGGTTTGCCACTGCACTAGATATATGTATGGCACTACGCCAGACAGAAATGTAGGTACCCCGCTTTTCCTCACACCACCACTGCAGTCGTTCTATTAACGAGAGTCTTTTTTTTTTTCTTTTATATATTAATAACATACTGCTACAACTAACACCGATAAATAATAATGACGATAATAATAATAATAATAATAATAATAATAATAATAATAATAATAATAATAATAATAATAATAACAACAATAATTATGATAATAATAGTAATGATAATAATAATAATAATAATAATAATAATAATAATAATAATAATAATAATAATAATAATAATAATAATAATAATATGAAGAAGAAGAACAACAGCATTAACAACCACCACTACCACCACCACCACAACAACAACAACAACAGTAATAATCAACGATATGTTTATAATGACGCTGCACAGTATTTTAAAAATGCTGCAGAAATATTTAGACAGTGTCATGCGCTGTCAGGAAACATCAAACATAAGTTTAGCGCTGTTGCTGCTGCTGCTGCTGCAGTTGTTGTTGTTGTAGTCTTTTGTTGTCTCTGTTTTTCAGATGTTTATCAGTTGTTTTTATTTTTTATTTTTATGCAAAGCCTACATTCCATGTTTTGTTTCTGTAGTCAAATATGTCACTGCTTGCGTATACATACATGTATATATACATGTATTCATACATAACTGCATGCCTACATAAATATGTGTGTGCGTGTGTGTGTGTGAGTTTGAGTGCTTATGCACGTTTTCGTGTATGTGTGTGCGTGTATGTGTTTGTGTGTGTGAACACACAATCAAACAGGAAAAGCGTCGTGTAAATTAAGAAAAAAAATATATATGTGTAAATTTATTTAAAAGCAGTTAGCCACCACCACTGAAACTTCGAAGTCACTTTCAATAAAAGCATTACGCACACACGCACGGACACGCACACACATATACATTTGTTGACAGTGAATTCGAAATTCCCCAGTGGTGATTTATTGTTTTCAATATGTCTACGCATGTATTGATTGTTCTATTTAATCAATGTCCAAGTAGTTATGTTGAAGTGTAAGTGTTTGTATGTATGTGTGTGTTATCCCTCGCCACATCGCCGTTCAGCTATCAGCGTTCACATTTTGCAATTTTTTTTATTGAAGCTTACGTTGATTCCTCCGTGGTGTTGTCTTGCATTTATAATAAAATAAATATATACAAAAGTATTAAAAAAAAAAAAATATGCAGTCCAGTATTGTTTCTACTTCGCGGATTTTTACCTATCGCGGGGGTTTTTGGAACGTAAAACCCGCAATAGTCGTGGATTACTGTATATGTGTATATATATA
>NC_068995.1:6195484-6197742 GCF_001194135.2 Octopus bimaculoides | reverse complement strand
TATATATATATATATATATATGTATATGCATAAATATAGTGTTCTTAAAGAACAAATTATCAACTATTAACATCACATTCATCATGATGATCGATGTAAATTAATGAACTTTCACATGAGAAACAGCTGTAAGATTTAAATGAAACCTTAGTTAATGACTTGATAATACTTAACGGATGAATCTTAATTACTATTACTATCATTATCGTCATTATCCACTAACTAATGGCTTGTCCATTAGATCAAGAACAACTCCACTATAGTTGAGGATTAAAAAACAATATTTTATACAAATTATCTCGTAGCTGATTTTATCCACTTAGTGATATTAAAGATAAAATATCTGAAGCTTTAATACATTGAGAAAATGCGATCCTAATTTGTAAGATTCAGGTACGCCTTTCATTTTTATAGGTTTTATGTAAAACGAAATAGGGATCCTGAAATGAGATTTCAAACATAAATTTACGTTTCTTAAAGATTTAAAAACATACAAATATATTCTCATACAGTATACATATACACCTTCACACAAATTCATACATATGTATACACACACGCATAAACAAACAAGCAAAAACACAAGCACACATATATATAAATACATATACACCGTACACACATACCTATATACATACACACCACACACACACACTCACACATATATATATATATATATATATATATATATATATATATATATATATATATCAAACCATACTTATATATGTGTTTGTTGTGTGTGTGTCTATGTGTGTAGAAGATATGGTTTTTAATGATGACGTAACAGAAGGAATTTATAAAAAGAAAAAAGATATATGACAAAAACAGCAAAAACGCTAACTGCAGTGTCATAAAATGATTATTTCAGATGCAAATACATTTAGAGTCTGATAATAATAGTAACAACAAGAATGTGATGAATAATAATAATGAGGATAGTAATGAGTGGAGGAATAGAGTTGGGGAAAGGTGTAAGAAGGTAGTGATGCAGAAAAACAAAGGAATAGGCCGTAAGGGGAGCGCGAAATGATTTATAAAAATGTGCTAATTGAGGAAAGATTCGTCAATAGGGAAGAAATGGAGCAATATAGCCAAAATGTTGAATTGTGCGGAACGTATTGACCAGATTGATTAGTAGGTTTAAAGTACTTGAGCACTTTTAAAACCCTGTGTAGGCTTCTTGAAAATGGTCCAGGGTGTTCTGTGCAGAGGAAAAATATTAGAAAAGAGAATTTCCAAGTATTCCGTTGCACAAACTTAATATGGGGCCTTGTGTGTAATCAGCATTTGAAGCTTAGTTTGAAGGTAGGAGATTTATATATCAGTTCGTCTAAGTACAAAGCTAGAGTAGTCTGAATCAATATATTGGGAGTCTGTACAGCATAGAATATGATACACGTCACTTCGCTAAAGATTTTTCAATATCATAATTGAGAAGGGCTACTATGTTGAGATATACGGTATATTAGTTGTCAACGGAGATCGAGAAATGTTTGGATTGCTTCCATTTTGTTTAGAAGTCAGATGTTTATTTACTTTACTGATTACGATTACTAATATAGAAATTTATCTTGGAATGATTTGGAGCAAATTTTAGGATTTTGACAATTTTTTTTGTTAAAAATTGTATAGTATCTGTGTTGTGTAGGAAAGTGCTTTTAAGGAGTGTCAAGGAGAATAGAGTGAGTCATAACAATTAATAATTCTATGTCTATTATGATCTGGATTTCTGGTTCAGGGATAACAGGAGATTCTTCCCATTTATGTATTATCTCTACTATTTATTTTACAGCTTATTTATGTTATTTACATTGTTGTGTCCTCTTTTTAACGTGGAACTGTCATTATTCAGGTATTTTCAAAGGTTTCAGTATTCTATCTTCGTCCTAGACAATTCTGCCTTCTCCATCTCGCTACTTCCCTCAGTAACCCTTTTTTCTCTCAATCTCTCTGCATTGAGAAATAACACTGCTTATCTGATCCTAATACTACCAATCACAATCAAGTGTATCTTATTATTGATATCACCAGCAATTGACCAAAGATTCATTGACCAAACAAAAGAGAGTTCACTGTTACCATGATCACCACACCGCACAATCCAAACCATATCACACACCCATCCTATATATATGTATGTGTGTGTGGAGGGTGAATATATATATATATATATATATATGTGTGTGTGCGTGTATATGTATATATATATATATATATGTATATATATATATATATATATATATATATATATATAT
>NC_068995.1:6192745-6195244 GCF_001194135.2 Octopus bimaculoides | reverse complement strand
TATATATATATATGTGCGTGCGCGCGCGCGTGTGTGTGTATACATACACATACACTCAGGTACAAATTTCCGAATACTCAAACACACACACACATACACACTCACACACACATACATACATGCACACACACACACACGCACACACTCTCTCACACACACAAACAAACACACATACATATACATACACATATATACATGTCTGGGTGTGTGCCTGTGTGGTTGCGTTAAATCGCAGCTAGGAAATGGTTTGACGTCAGCAAACAAAAATGACAAAGACACTTGTAAACGTAAAGCTACGAATGATATTTGATGCTTTAAATATAAATAAAAACAAAACAAAAACAAAGCCCACGTGACCTTTCCTTTCGTCGGTTGTCGAACTGTGAAGACCTAAATGACTGCCATTGCTCGACCGGAAGTGAGAAAAGTTACAATATATCAACAGGAAATGGTTTCTCTAAAGCAGCCATTTCATAATGGCTGACTACAGACTTTACATTTATCTTTGTAGCTTTGATTTCACTGTTTACGTGTACGCCTATACGTTGAACTACACACTCAGACGCATACTTCATGAACATATATATACAAACATACATGCATACATGCATGCATATACATTCATATATATGTGTGTATATATACACTTACATATATGTCTATATAAATATATATATGTGTGTGTGTATATATATATATATATACACGCTCATACACATGGCTAGTGACCACACATACTCAAGTACACACACACATACGCACACAGGTACACACACATACACAGACATATACATATAGGCAAACATACACATACACGTATCCATGTACACGTATGGAAACATAATCCAAGCAGTTACATCCACATTTATACAAAACAGAAACGCATGTGTGTATGTATGTGTGTATTGTGTGTTTGTGTGTGTATTTGTGTGCGTTTTTGTGTGTGTATGTGTGTGTGTGTTCGTGTGTGTACATATGTATGAATATATAGACAGACATTCTTACATACGTACAAATATACGTGCAAGTATACATGTAAAGAAACAAACGCTGATGCATAGACACAGAAACGGTCTTATGACGGGTACGCAAAGGCGTATACACGGATATAAAACTATGTGCATACATGTTCGTTTTCACAGACAGATTGGCATGTACACATATACATATACACATGCAGATAGAGAGACATGCTGGCGGGAAAATGATATACTCTAACGCAAACATTCACAAGGAAGACTTCAATAGAACGACGAGATTTAATTCAGGAACACCAAACATATGAGCGGAAAATGCTGATGTGTACACCCATACAAACGAATGTATGTGTGTGTGTGTGCGTGTGTGCGCGTGTGTGCGCGTGTGTGTGTATGTGTGTGTGCTTATAATGTGTCTGTCTGTGTGTTGGAAATATCGACTTCGCAGTTTGGAAAATGACCAAAGAATTTTTCAAGAGAAAAGATTTACTGACTTTGTATTGAACCAATATGCGAAAGGAAGTGAAACATGTCAAATATGGCGGGAACTAAATTCATGGACCTAAGGGGACATAACTAAACGCTTGCTTGTCATTTAATCGTGCCATCTAAGATTTCTGCAAAACTAATTTCTTGGGATTCATTTATTGAATTCAGTGCTTCGAGTGAAGCAATCCTTCATACATACATTAAAATATATTAACCGAACAGTGACAATCACAAGAAGGAGATGGTTCAAATGACATCAATAAATGACCACCGTCTGAGAACGGTTGTGTAAAATGACGCATCGTGTGAAATGAAAATAAGTTAAGAGAAACACATTTTAAAAGTTTACGGTCCAGCTCTCCGTCTGTTACGACGACGACCATTCCAGTTGATATGTCAAACGGAACTGTCTACTCTTGAAATTAAGTTGCAAGTGGCTGGGCTATCCACAGGCACGCGTGCTCTTAACGTAGATCTGTAGGAGATTGAGCGAGCGTGACACGGGTTGAGACAAGGCTGGCCCTCTTGAAATATAGGTACAACTCATTTTTGCCAGCAAATTGCGTAAGAACAACTTGGACTCGCCGAATATATGCACAGACTTACTGAGTTTAAGAAGTGGTCTTACGCTCTTACGCGTCAGGACGATCACACTCATACAAGCACAAGCATATATACAAGTTTTATCTAAGTAAGAACGTTTATATCTGACGATGTGAAAATATACAATGAGTAGCCGGTGGTACGATGTTAAGCTTATGTACGTGAACCAGAACTATGATGGTTATTCTTAAATATGAATCATGAATGTGTAAAATATTACTCAGGCTGGTCTCGCAAGGCTATGCAGCTGTTTTCTTACTATCTATTTAACTGTTTGTCTGTTTATCTATCTGTCTGTCTATCTATCTATCTATCTATCTATCTCTCTATCTCTCTATCTATCTATCTATCTCTCTATCTATCTATCTATCTATCTATCTATCTATCTATCTATCTGTCTGAATGTATGTATATATGTATATATATATAT
>NC_068995.1:6188063-6192681 GCF_001194135.2 Octopus bimaculoides | reverse complement strand
ATATATATGTATGTATGTATATGCATGTATATACATATATTTATACACACATATATATATATATATATATATATACCTGTGTTTGTGTGTATGTATATATCTATCGTATGTGTGTAATTAAATACACACGCACAATATATGTAAATTTACATATACATGCACAATATATGTAAATACACATATACATGCACATTAACATTCACCCCATGTGTGTATACGCATTTATGCAAAATAAATTCTCTTATATACATACAAATATTTTTGCCCTATCTATTTTCCATTGCTCTCTATCTCTCTCCCCCTCTCTCTCTCTCTCTCTGCATATATGTATATATGTGTGTGTGTGTGTACAAACTCCCCCCCCCACACACACACACAAACACGTACACGCTCCCTTATAGCCCCAAAGTAGATTAGAGACATATTTCTTCTCAGTGAATAATTCTGTCGCTTGTTCTATTAATTCTCCTTAGTGTTTGCCTCTCCCTTATATGAAATGATATCATTTTTCATCTATTAACTTTACCAACTTTGACCACAATTAACATATTCTATCATTATTTTACACAAGTCTTTAGTTGTCTATATTATTACGATGCAGACTTTATTACTTATCAAAATAATAAATAAATAAATAAATAAAATAAAATAAAAAATCTTAGCACGTCAAAAGATTTTCAATTGATATATTTCTCTACAATTCAGCACAATTGTCTCCGTAGTCAAGTGATTGGTGCACACAAACACACACAAACACTCACACATACACACACGCACACACAGGCAGACACGCACATAGGTATATATACGTCTATATAAAATTTCCATTGTGTATGTGTACATATATATACATATGTATATATATATGTGTGTGTGTATGTATATGTATATATATATATATATATATATATATATATATATGTATGTGTGTGTGTGTATGTATACACGTTAACAAATTTTATACTTCCCTGTCTACACATAAACACACATAAACATACATATGGACCTCATTGTTTGCTTTCATCTCTGATGTGTATGTGTGTGTATGGATATATATTCATATGTGTATATATGTATATATGTATATATATTTAGGTATATGTGTATAATATATATATATGTGTGTATAATAAATATGTGTATATATGTATATTCATATACACATGTATATACATATATATTATATATGTTGTGTATATCTGCATGTATGTTTGTATGTATGGACGTATAAAAACTGTTAAAACAAATCTATTTAAAGTTCATTAAAATTTTCTATTCGAAGCTGTCATTCATATTTTCTGCGTATTTACTATTAAATGTCGCCTTATGTATATATGTATACAGAGACAGACAGTACTATGTATGTATGTATCTATATGCATGCACACACACGCGTATTAAATAAGATATATACATACAATGCGGCCCATATACACCGAAACATGCACACACATATTTGCAGGTGTTTGTTAAAAGAAGAATTTAGAGCTGTCTTAATTTTTGTGTCATGAATTTAATTTTAATGCAGACTCACATACGTTTACGTATGAACATGTAGATGTAGATAATAACTACACAAGCACACACACAGGTCCACGTGAGCAAACACACACTTATAAGTAAGAGCCTCAATGTGTGCATGTGTCTCTTATCACCATCTCTTTGTCTCTCTCTCTCTCTCTCTCTCTCTGTATATACATATATGCGTGTATGTATGTATGTCTGTATGTGTGTGCCTGTATGTGAAAGTGATAGTGGGTATGAGTATGTGATGGTGAGCGAGCTTATATATACGATGCATACAAAACGATGTGTGTATTTCCACATACATACACACACACATACATAAGCACGTGTATAGATAGGTATATCTGTATAGATATACGCATATATACTTGCATATACATATATATATGCATATATATATATGTATATATACATTCGTACATACATATGCGTGTGTGTATATATATGTATGTATATATATATATATATATAGAGAGAGAGAGAGAGAGAGAGAGAGAGAGAGAGAGAGAGAGAGAGAGAGAGAGAGAGAGAGAGAGAGAGAGAGAGAGAGAGAGAGAGAGAGAGAGACTCACACACACACACACAGACACGCTCTCTCTCACACACAGGCACATACACACACACAAACGCTCCCTCTTTCTCTCTCATACACACATGTATATATAACAAAACGAACGAAATACCAAGAAAAAGCATAGCTTTTCCAAAGACATTTGTATAAAGACATTTTATCGCGGAGGGAAATTTTCTCATTATATTCGTCCTTCCATAATTATTAATGGAGGGTGAAGACGGTGGTCTGAGAGATAAATTAAAATTTTAGTGTAACCGGATACTTACACACACCTGTCATGTTTTCAGAATCATATATTAATGGAGCACAATCGCTCACACACACTCACACACACACACACATTGCCACACGCAATTTCACACACATATATGCATACATATACATATGTATGTTTTTGGGTATGTACAAACATGCGTATGTATACTCGCCCTCACACCACACATATCTGTATGCAAAATGTAGTAGATGATAGGTATGTATGTATATATTTATGAATGCATATATACATAGTAATATATATAGATATATATATACCGGAGTAACTGTCCGATGAACGGGAACGTGAAACTCAGAGTAACAGTTTTTTTTATATATTTCTGCTGCTTTTAAACAAAGTATATATATATATATATATACATATATATGTGTACATATACACATACGTGTACATATATATTTATACATACATACATACATACATACATACATACATACATACATATATACATACATGTATACATACATAGATACACGTATGTACATACATATATAATTACACAGTTAGACACAGACACGTATTCATTAAAATGCATTATTCTGCTGTGGAATAGGTTGGTCTGCGTAAATATTTCGTCATTTTATATTTTATCAACCGTACACTTTTGTAGATTCACAAATATACAAAAACTAGTACATGCACTAATTTTATGTCTTTTAATAAGATATATTAATTAAAATATACAATACATGAATATAAATATAAATATAGATATAAATACACATATATATATATATATATATACATATGCGTGCACACGAGAGTGTGGACAGTGAACAAATGTGTATTCAGAGTATGAGAGAAAAGTGCATTCATATGGTTTCTCTATCTACGCACATATGTCCATCAATAGATATGTTTTTGTGCGCAAAGTTTGACAGAATGAAGTGTATATATATGGCGAGAGAGAGAGAGAGAGAGAGAGAGAGAGAGAGAGGCATTGAATGAGCAAGCAGGAATTTTAAAGTAAGAGATATGGAATCTTTTGAGAAGTTAGAAAGCAAATGGCTGACATAAATATATACTGATGAGGTGGATACAAGAAAGCAGGCACGAAGTTTCATAATGAACATATATGCGTTGTGTGTGTGCGTGTGTGTGTGTATGTGTGTGTGCGTGTGTGTGTGTATGTGTGTGTGCGTGTGTGTATACATATATCTATACAAAGAGAGGCATAGACAGACAGACTGACAGAGATCTCTCTTGATATGTAGTCTCATATATATACTCAAAGAGAAAGAAAGAACTATTTCAATAATCCTGTAGGTAGATAGGTAGATCGCTATGTAGGGAGATAAACATTTATATACAAGGAGAGAGAGCAAGACTCAAGAGTATATATATAAAAATATAGGCAGAAAAATAAGTCTATAAAGAGCTAGAAATATATGTGGTAGTGTAGAGAGACAGACACACATACACATACCGAAAGAGCGATAAAGATGATATCTGATCGCAGCTTTGGTTTCCATGTATCTGAATATAACGATCTTTTTACGTTCTCACATATGAAGAATAGAATATGGAGCTATTGAATATAATGAGGAAGAGGAAGAAGAAAAAGAGAAGTTAATACACGGAAAAATCACGGAAACATTATATAAATATATAAGAATTGTTACTGTCCTGATAATGTCACATATTTGACATTGAATACAAAGATTCGAGACTTTGAATTCAGATTTCTTTCTGCCAACAATTACCTGATGAACACTATTCAGGAAACGCTATTTAGCAAAAGGTTGAAGTTTGAAGTTTTAGCTGCAAGCGACCAATTGAATGAAGAAATATAACTTTGTCTAGTTCTTCACATACCTATGTTCTCTTGTAAGCGCCCGTCTTTTGAGCACACTTGCCCATACATATAAATACTTGCTCACATAGATGTTGATATATATGTGTGTGTATCTATGGATGTGTGTGAGCGCAAATATAAACTTATATGCATGTATACATATACACGTCTGTCATTCTATCTATCTATCTATCTATCTTTCTCTCTCTCTCTCTCTCTATCTATCTATCTATCTATCTATCTATCTATCTATCTATCTATCTATCTATCTATCTATCTATCTATATGTGTGTATATATGTAATCATATGTGTATATGAGTGTGTATGAATTTCTATGAAATTATATAACTGTACATGTCTGCGTGTCATATACATATACATATATACCTACCTACATATATATATACATATATATATATATATATATATATATATATATATATA
>NC_068995.1:6185669-6187957 GCF_001194135.2 Octopus bimaculoides | reverse complement strand
ACACACACACACACACACACACACACACACACACACACACACACACACACATATGTATGTATATATGTATATATGAAATTAGAGGTATTATTTTGAACGAGAGATTAAGATTGCGAAAGAAATATTTACGGACGCATTATTTGCTTTGACTCTCAGTTTTGAGTGTGGAGTCAAATGTATTATAAAGAAAATACTGGCCGGGACTTCGAGTTAGTTGAACAAAACGATTGACAGTATTTGAGAAGTCCCCACACAATTAACCTTTGCACTTTCTCTCCCTGTTTCACTCTCTCTCGCCTCTCCCTTTCTCTCTCTGTACGTATGTGTATGTTTGCATAATATACATACACACACACACACACACACACACATATATATATAAATGAAAGATGCATTAAATACTACTAAACGTACACGTACGATTGACACAGAAGGACTTCAATTATTCATCAGTTATCGACCAAAATGACGACGACGACGACGACGACGACGACGATGATGATGATGATGATGATGATGATGATGATGATGATGAGAAAAATAATTGTTTATACTATAGGCACTAGCCCTGAAATTTTTGGGGAGGGGTAAGTACATAACTGGTACTCAATTTACCGACCCTGAAAAGATGTAAGTCAAAGTCGACCGCGGCGGCATTTGAACACACAACGTAAAGACGCACGAAATACCGTTGAGCATTTCACCTGCCAGCTCACCAATAGTAATAATAATAATAATAATAATAATAATAATAATAATAATAATAATAATAATAGTTATAATAACTGGCACATGACATCGCTCACCTCACACTGCTTTAATCAAGACAATTAAAATATCGTTCATACTGTAGCAGCAGCACCATCAGCAGCAGCTGCGACAGTAGCAGCAGCATGTCTATGGCGTATCAATTTATTAAGTCTTTGATGTTTGATCAATAATTTTTATATTCAAATCACTTAACATATTTCTTTTTCGTTTTTTTCTAAATATTTTCTTTTCAATTCTTCTAGCTACCATCTCGTAGAATTGGTAATATAGTAAAATATTTTATGAGCTTGATGTTCAAGGACATATATTAGCAATCGTCCGTGGGTGGTGAAGGGAACGAAAATCGAACTAAGGATGACGAGTTTCGCTTTCGGTATGAACTGGGTTCGGTAATGGTATATTCTACGAAATTTCAATTTCCATTTATTGGGAGCAATAAAAGAACTCGCAGTGGCGTTACTCTCTGCGACAAGGATTTATAAGTGACCATGACAGAGAATATGTAAGTTGTATTCTCACACACATGCACACACACATCCTATATATTCCGCGTGTGTGTGCGAGTACAAACAAACGTACGTCGGCTGCACGGAATGCAATATAAATGTGGGCATAGTTTTCAATAACTATTATACGTAGTTCAGATTACAGGTGTTGAAAGAGCGACTTCTCTCTACAACTCTACTATCTAATAAAGCCTCTTTCACAATGGTCCATTTGTATCATCTTCGACTCCATTTCTCGTATCTTCGTTGAAAATATTCAATTGCTTGCCTACTTATTCGCAACGAGTTTCATTTCGTGTTTTATCAAATCGTTGGCCCAAATCGTAAACGTGTGGAGGTCGGAAGGCATCAGATCCGGTCTGTATGGTGTGCGATGTACCAGTGACCAGCCCCAATGTGCACGTTGCCTCATTCTTCTTTCTAGATGTATGTGGTGACACATTGTGATTGTGAATGGGCATAGTTTTCAGATTGTAGTTCTATCTCTTACTTCTAACGGCTTCTCTATGCATGTTGAGTATTTCAACTTACCATTCGATGTCCCAAGGACATTTCCGTTCCAGAAAATCAAGGATAATGACGCCCTTCTCATACGTGAAACAGTTCACTGGGTCTCTGTGACAATCGCTAACTCGCTGCGAAGTCCTGTTGTGCAGTAAGCTCACGTATTGTGACTCATCTGTCGGGCAGAATTGAATCGTTCACTTGCTGACGATTTGCCACGGTTTGTAGTCGCGAAATGCAATGGTCTCTTGTCAATGATGGTTTTATTTTCTTTAAACGCTTTCGTCTACTCGTGCACATTGCACTTATTAACAGAGCCTTCTGTGTGATACCAAGCCCCTCCTCTTCGTTAGGAAACTAATGATGATACATTAGAGGCTTGGAGCACATTACATGCCTTCAAGGAAGAAGGGAACAATTTTCTCTGGAAGGAAACATGAGCAATTTGAACGACATATGTTAGTTAATGAAAGCTAATACCGTTTATAGATGTTTTTATATGTTTAG
>NC_068995.1:6184397-6185181 GCF_001194135.2 Octopus bimaculoides | reverse complement strand
GCAGTATATATATAGATGTGTATATATATATATATATATATGTATGTATATATATATACATATATGTACATATTTATATATATATATGTGTGTGTGTGTGTGTATGTATATATGTATGCATAAACAAATAATGTATTTATATTTCTGTATATATTCCTGTGTATATTTATGTACATTTGTGCATATATAAATAATATGTTTGGGCATGCATATATGCGTGCAAGTCGATGCAAGTGTTTTTGAACGAGTGTAGCTGCGTATGTAATCGCATTTGCTGAATATGGTAATGGCAGAAATTTGACAAAGAATGAATGAATCATCAACTTCAGAGGGAAAAAAAGAGTCTATTCTAAGCATAAATTGCGCACCTTCCTTTCATTTGTGCACCCGAACGCTTATTGCACTCGGGTGTAAACTCATTGCAATATACACAGACGTAACACATATACAAGAATCGAACTAAATTCTCCCCCACCGTACGCGCACACGCAAGGGAAACATAAAACGAAAGAGCTGTATGCAACAATATGGCATTTAGACGTGCACCAAAATAATTTTGGTTCTGTAAATGATAAAGGAACGCCTCAAAAGAATCACAGGTCATAGAAATGGTAGGATTGTCATGTCAATATTCTTAGATCTTATTCATCTTCTGTACACTCAAAGCTATTCACGCCCTTGCAACTGATTCTATCATGAAGATATGCATTAGCTCGAAGAAGTCTGCGAATCTACATTTGGGTAAGTGTATATATATATATATATATATGTATATATATATATA
>NC_068995.1:6183165-6184142 GCF_001194135.2 Octopus bimaculoides | reverse complement strand
TGTGTGTCTCTGTCTGTGTGTCTCTGCCTGTGTGCATGTGCGTATGTGTGAGTGCTTGTGTGTACCTGTGTGTGTGTGTATGTATGTGCGTGTGTGTGTGTGTGTGTGTGTGCGCGCGTGCGCGCGCGCGTTTAATTTATCCATATTAAAAGGTAAATAAGACTTCAAGCCTTCCAGAATGCAGAGGTTAGTTATTCCTGTATTCTTTTACACGAAATGGCAACCATCATAATTTAAAGCTACTTCCGCCCCCTCAGAAACAATATAAACACCATTTATTTCAAATTAAATAAAAGTCTCGTCCTGACTGACTTTTATTTCAATTCACATTTGAAAACGGTCGAACGTCGTACTGCGCTTTCTCAAAAGTCCTCTAAAAAATATGGACTCTATTCGCATCTTACGTGGGCGAAAATAAAGTAGTTGGGATTGAAACCTTACCCACGACAACAACAATGAAACGTGTGTGTGGTTATTAAGCATTGAAAACCAAGCAGCGTAACTCACAAATAATGTGATTGAACAACGTCGCTCCTGCTAATGAGAAGCAGGTGGTTGGTGTTCGAGATGTGATTACACAGATTTATGCTACAACGACATACAGACAGGGTCAACGTGCTCCTCACTTGGTGAATCAAAGTTAGGATATGGTTGAGGTAAAATGGAAGGCCACGGTTGGAAATGAAATTGAGGGTTGTTTCAATCGCTCTATTTCCTGCTTGTCATCGCTTGGACGGTTCCGTCCAAAATATCGATAAATTAAGATGTAATTTTCCTTCATATTAGTTATGTTCGCGCGTGGGCGAGGAGGTGTGTGCACACACACATGCACACACACATGCACACACACATAAACACAGACAAACAAATACGCACCAACATCAACACAAACACATTTATAAAAAGAAATATATAATTATATATGTGCATACATCTGCATGTGCGTGTGTATATATCACATCGTTTTATATACGTAT
>NC_068995.1:6181960-6182825 GCF_001194135.2 Octopus bimaculoides | reverse complement strand
ACACACACACACACACACACACACACACACACACACACACACACACACACACACATACACCTCCAAATACGGCAAATCTTTTAAAGAACCAACGCTTCTATGTCGCTGAACCTATTTTCAGCAACTTAGTATTTTAAATTCTTCTTTGACAATAACAACTCGAGTGTAAATTAGATTTTTTTTCCACTTTTGTTACATGGTGTTCAATAAAATATAAAATATAGATATAATTCTGAATGAAGCGATTTTCATTTTCCCTGACCGTTAACCACAGATATTAATCTTCAATTCTGAATATTGTTTCATTATGTTAATGTTTGACTAATGTTTGGAAATTAAAATTAATTTTATTATTATGCTTCCTATGTTTGGGACACAGTTTATATTGATTGAACAGTTAGGTAGATATTAAAATTGATTGTACTGTTCGGTAGATATTAAAATTTCTGATCGATAAAACATTGATTCTGTTTCTACTGAGTTTCTTGTGTATTGCACAGTTCAATGTAAAACAGTAAATGGATGTGTAACTATCTATCTATCTATCTATCTATCTATCTATCTATCTATCTATCTATCTATCTATCTATCTATCTATCTATCTATCTATCTATCTCTATCTATCTATCTATCTATATGTGTATCTACTTGTCCGTTTATTCCATTCTCCAAATCTACCTATTTATCTGTCTGTTTGCTTGTTTCTCCATCACCACGCTCCTCTGTCTGTCTGTATGACTATCAATCTTTCTGCCCGTATATGTATCTAACTATTTAGGTCTGCCAGCTTGTGTGCCTGTCACTTTATCTGTCGGTTGATACTCTCTCTCTCTCTCTCTCTCTCTCTCTCTATATATATATATAT
>NC_068995.1:6175067-6181142 GCF_001194135.2 Octopus bimaculoides | reverse complement strand
ATATATATATAGATATATATACATACATACGTATGTGTGTGTATGCGCGTGTGTATGAGTTATATATGTGTGTGTATATATATATATATATGCGTTTATATTTGTATATATGTATGAATGTGTAAATATATTAATGATTATTTATGTAAATTATATGTGTGGGTGGGTGTGTTCGTGTGTGGGTGTGGGTGTTCGTGTGTGGGTGTGGGTGTTCGTGTGTGGGTGGGTGTACATGCAGATATGTGTACGTATATGCAATCATATAAAATGTGTGTGTGTGTGTATACCAGTGGTTCCCAACCTTTTCACAGTGGTTCCGAAGAGTGTTTCCCAATCCTTCTATTTAAATAAGTTTTCCTACGGGCCCCTTTTAATATGCCTATCCTTCTCTCTCTCTTCTCTCTCTCTGTCTTTGTATATATGTATAAATACACGAAATTTTGAATATATTTCACAGACCCTCAATACTACCTTTACAGACCACGAGGAGTCTACGGACCCAAGTTGGGAACCCCTGGTATATATGCATTAATGTGTATATGCGTATGTACACACACACACACACACACATACAGACCTCCATAGATAGTTATGTGTACGCGTTGTTCAGGGAATGTCATGTATACATGTATGGTTGTGTGTTTGTGCGTTTCTCTTTGTAGGTATACGTCAATTAGTATGTCTATATGCATAACTAAAAGTCAACACACACCGCATATCGTACAATTAATCATCTTAGCATTTAAAACAGATATTTTAGTGTCGTATTCTCCATTTTACCACAACAGAATTACAACAAGATGTATCTGGCGGCATTTACTGGTCAAGAACTTGGATCGATGGCAGTGGCGGCTAGTAGATAAAATTAGCGGGGGAGTGGTGCTGTTCCAGGAAATTTTTAGCCGTTGTTTTAATATTTCGTAAAAGGAAACCGACATCGAAAAAGAAAATTTATACATAGACTTGATCGGTTCATGTTTCAACCACTGCTGGGGAGTGTGTTTAATTTGTTCGCAGAACATCGCCCTTAATTCTCCCTTTTTCTTCAAAAATCTCCACTAAATCACAAAATAAGGGGGAAAATCTATTCTATTTTTCAAATCCTGGCAGCA
This sequence comes from Octopus bimaculoides, assembly GCF_001194135.2. NCBI lineage: Eukaryota > Metazoa > Mollusca > Cephalopoda > Octopoda > Octopodidae > Octopus > Octopus bimaculoides. Next base: position 6,180,030 of record NC_068995.1, on the reverse strand, counting down.
ACACTGTACCCGGAAGCAGGATAATAATCTAATTCTACACTTTATCACATTCAAGAACATAAACATGTTTTTAAGCACAACACACGCGGAGTCAAAAAGAAACACTACCTTTCACCCGCACACTTTTATGCACCAAATAACCATATCAGAGTTCTTAGTATATATCGCAGTATTTGTGCGATGTAACGGAACATCCACTTTTAGGTGGTTGGTGAATATTCTACCATATATTCAAAGTTTACTTCTCGCCAGATTTTAACAAGATGTTTTAAATTGTATACACCACTTACATCAAAAACATAAAGTACTTCCAGAAATCTTTTCAAGAACAAACTAACATCATTTTCAGACACTAAAACATCGATATTTGTTGAGTGAATCTCAAAAAAAAGAAAAAGAAAAAGAAAACTACAGAAGAAACCAAACAACACATCCAAATAGACTTAGAATCTCCATTGCTGACACCTAGAAGGAACACCTCCCCATCGCCATCTTCGACGCAGTCATTAATATGAACACTGAAGCCGCACAAATTAAAAAAGTTGTAGGACGGAAAATGAAGTTGACACATTATCAAAGAAAAGCTACTATTGTGCTAAATAACTACAAATCTAACCAGCAAAGAAACCGTCAAATAGAATTATAAACCTTAGAAATCCCAGATTTTGAATATGAAAGTAAAACTTTTAAATAAATTAATCCTTACCATTAAATCTCACATCACGATTAATGGAACAACACAAACAGCGTCGTTAAATGATCGGAAGACATACGGCGCGAAATTGTATATTTCTTTGTAACCTTTGACATTTCTAATTATTATCCCTTTCTAACTTAGACGTTATTCCTGAAGGTATTCACCTATGCCAACAATTTCTCTCTAAAAACCGCTCAATAACAAAACATGTCTCATGATTTATAAAATCTGTCGTACAACGAAGCTATCATGATCATCTGAGCACACGCCGATGGTACCGCCTTTAATCTTAGTGGATGTAAAGGAAATACAAGATATCATTTAAAAATGGCTATGAAGTAAAGAAGGGAAAAGGCCAGTAATATGGTAGAGCATTTTATCTCATCCCCAAGTTACCACAGTCATCCTCTGGTTACCATATTCTATTTTATCTTCAGGTCACCACATTCATATTCTAATTCTTTTATTTTTAAGTTGTCACACTTTCCCCACTCATTCTTATGTTATATACCATCTTCCATACAACCTCATTCAATGAGTTCTTGAAAATTGGTTATTTTCCCTAAAACTATATATATATATATAGATTCAAGGCTTGAATATGGTACTTATGCGAAGGCACCCGAATTTCACCTCCCAAAAGGATGGGTGATTAAAATCAAATAATAAGCAACACGGATTTCAAAAGTGATTGCAGTACGCACGTTTCATGCTACTTCAATTTATTTAAGTAATGTGAGCATTACCTTAAATGCAATATGAAGAGCAATCTTCAGCTGCACGAAAAAATGTAGAAAAAAAGACATATTACAAATGTGGCAACATATTAAAACCAAGTGGGAGAGAGCAGAGGAAGAATATATAAGTCCATCTTGACATAGCAGGGTCTATCAGGCTAGTAATTGATTCTAGACAAAAGTTTTAACTGTCTCAGAATTCTATTGTTTCTTATCTAGTGGTGATAGCAAAGGGACAATTACATATACACACACACAAACCCCCACACACACCCGCACACACACGCACACGGACACACACACTCAGACACACACACATATTTATAACTACATCTCTGGTTTCATTCTTAGAAGGAGAGGCTATTGGAGTAATTGTGTGAAAATTAGAATCCTCATATTATTATTATTATTGTTCAGTAGTTTTATTTTTAACAATAATAATAATAATATGAGGATTCTAATTTTCACAAAATTGCTCCAATAGCCTCTCCTTCTAAGAATGAAACCGGAGATGTAGTTATAAATATGTGTGTGCGTCTGTGTGTGTGTGTGTGTCCGTGTGCGTGTGTGTGCGGGTGTGTGTGGGGGTTTGTATGTGTGTATATGTATATATATATATATATGTATACATATATATCAATGCTCAGCTTTGTATATTATTATTATTATTATTATCATTATTATTATTATTATTATTATTATTATTATTATTATTATTATTATTATTATTATTATTATTATTATTATTCAGTGGTCTTATTTTTATCATGTGCTTTCACTGTACTGCCGGGCACAGCTCTGTGTCTTGGGCATGTTCTGTGGTGTGTTGTTATGCTCTTAATTTTAATGTATTGAAAGTGTTTTACGTAGGATGTATGCGGTGTCTAGTAGGGCTATTTTCTGTATCTTATATATGTACTTGTTAGTCTTGTTTTGTCATAGCCACCAGAGAGAGAAAAATTGCGCTCCTTACCCGACCAAAGGAAGAAAGCGGGGTGATTTTCACAATAGACTTGGATGGTAGCCGGATCCATCCTACACGTGACAAAACTCCAGAATTCAGCAATACGCGGACACTGTACGAGAGCAGGCAGATCGGTTTCATTGCTCCGCGTGCATTTCAGACATTTTTTCATCTTCTTCTCCTCTTCACCTTCTTCCTCGTACTCCTTCTTCTTATTACTTTCCTCCGCCTCCATCATTTTCTTATTCATTTTCACCTCCCCCTCCTCCTCCTCTTCCTCCTCCTCCTCTTCCTCCTCCTCCTCCTCCTCCTTCTTCTTCTTCTTCTTCTTCTTCTTCTTCTTCTTCTTCTTCTTCTTCTTCTTCTTCTTCTTCTTCTTCTTCTTCTTCTTCTTCTTCTTCTTCTTCTCTTTCTGCTTCTATCATCTTCGTCGACGTCTTATTCTTTGTATTATATCGATTCCGTTTATGTAAACCTAGCATCAGAAATTGATGGTGAAAACAGTTTTTGGTGAAGAGAAAGTCCAGATATCGCATCTAAAGGAGACGTCACTTGACTAACCTTAACCGAAACGAAGGATGTAACCCTATGAATGTCAAAGTCTCTCACTCTGATTCTTGACCTCGTGTTTTGGCTGAACGTCGAGAAAGAAGGAAAATCTTTTGTAATGTTTACAGAATGGATGGCAATAAATCTTTTATAGAGATTTCTGTAATTCTCTCCGTTTCTGAAGATTGAATAACTTCCGGAATTCTAGAGATAAGTGTCAACATTTACAATAACGATATATGAAGTTATCATTTCTGCATCAACCATTTTCTCTCTCTTTTTCTCTTTCTCTCTCACTGACTTTCTCTCTCACAGAAATCATATATGAACACACACATACACACACACGCATATACATATGTGTGTGTATGTATGTACGTGCGTATGTATGTATACAGTTGTAGGTATGGATAGAACCTGGCACAATGTAGTTCTGGGTTCGAACCGCTATGTTCCAAGACAAAAAGGGATAGAAAGCACACATACAGACACGCAAGCATGCAGACACTAAGCAAGATTCGCAATGTAATACTCAACACATGTCAATAGTACAAAAACGTTGCGGCGGAGGGATTAACAGTCGATATCAGGTGGTCCTTAAGACCGTTTCTTAACACAACAAGAGTACATTTGCATACACAAAGGTGTATGTATGCATATCTGTCTGTCTGTCTGTATGTATGTGTGTATGTATGTATTATGTATACATGTATATATACATGTATGTATGTGTGTGCATGAGTGCGTATATATGTATGCATATTATTCTACGTTTGTTTGAGTAATGTTTGTTACACACCAGTGCATATGGGAGTTGTGGAAGTATCCGTTTGTGTACAGGAGAAGTGTTCAAGTACGTCTGTATACACAAAGACACAAATATATATTTATTAAATAACATATACAATCTAATTTGGATGTGTTTGCTTAGAACGACTTATACTGCGATTAAACGTCTCGAGAAATCACCTCCTGTAGACGACAATTACTATAGATCATTGACTAGTACATATATGCACTTTAGCATTTGTCATCTGTACAAAATAATTTTTCGAGACGTTTATCGCAGTGTAAGGCTTTCTAAAACAAACACATCCAATTTAAGTTAGAAGTGCTTATTAACATGCGAGAGAGGTGTAAATGTATAAGCGTGTGCATGTATATCTCACTGTTTGCTGGCACGAATATATGTAAGGCTGCATCTCTCTATGTTCCATTGTCTCAAACGTTTACGTAGCCAGTCTGTATAATTGTCTCTCGTTAAACATTTACCACTCTGTATTAAGTCCTTGGGCCGATGTGATCTAAAAAGAAAAAATAACTATTGCAGGTAGCGCTGCTGCATGGTCGCGTTTGCTTGACAGAAATCAAACAAAAAAGTGAATAAATAAAACTGTAAAGCCAATGGCCTAGATTCGAAACACAAATACTGATAGGCCTTATCCGTTGTAATACAGTGCACGCCTCTAAATGAAGCCATTAGCAATGAATAAATAGTTATTTGAAGAACCACAATTGATCACTTAAACAGTAATGAACTATTAATTAGATAGAACACTAAGGTTTCTTTGCATAACATCCACCTCCCCTCACCATCCCCCACCACCGCCATCTTGTTTGTTTTGACATTGTATTGCTTTGTTGCCTTTTATGGCTGAAATTCAGCTCTTTTCAGCTGGAGATTAATGTGATTAAGTATGGATGTATACGTGTATATGTGCATATGTGTGTGTATAATGCGTGTGTGTATGTATGCATGTATAAATATACCTATATATATCTATACACATACGCACACACGCACGCACGCACACACACACACACACATACACACACACACACAAGAGAACATACAATGTGGTAAATAGGTGTCTATGTGAGCATGTATATATGTGTTTCTGTGTGAGTGTATACATGTATGTATATCTACACACACGCACGGACGCACATACAATGTAGTAGATGCGCTTGTATATATATATATATATATACATACACACACTTTTGAATATATGT
>NC_068995.1:6173518-6174930 GCF_001194135.2 Octopus bimaculoides | reverse complement strand
ATATATATATGCATCTGTGTATGTTTGTGCGTATGTATGTGAGTGTGTGTGTGTATACGACGTTGAGTATGGTACTGCCTGTTTATGCCAAAGCTTTTAGGTGAGGCCAACTTTGATTTTCGTCATTTACAAAGAACAATTGTATGAATGGCTTTCAACAAATTGTTCCATTGTACGCAAAATAAAATATATTGTGTAGTTGTGTCTACACTTAAAATACAAACGCACTCATACACATATATATTGTAGTAGTTGTGTGTCATAGGAAATACAAATAAACACACACACATATTGTTGTTGTGTTTCGCCAAAATATACACGCAAACACAGATTGTAGTAGCTGTGTTTACACTTACAATACAAACATAAATACAACCACAAACACGCACGTACACATTCACACAGATTCCGTTGCTGTGTCTACACATGCGATTCAAACCTAAACACTAATAAACACAATGTTTTATATGTATACAATACACACACAATCACATACACGTTGTTTATAGAAGCAGAGTGTACCCAATACATGATACAGAGTAAAATTATATTTATTTGATTCATAACTTGTGCCGTTACTCCAAGTTTTATGATTGATGCCTCAATCAGATAAAATCCAGACGTAAAGCAGTATTTTCCAAGATGACTTGTCTGATAAGGACTATAGGACCGCGAAGTGGATGGAATAGTTAATCTTAGTTCTAGTCTGGAACGTTGCTGACATGGAGGTAAAGAAAAACAGTGACATCATGAGGCTTTAAAATGTAGTATTTTGCTTAAGTAATTAAAATACCTATTGATGACACTGAGTTGAGAGGAACACTATAAATCTCCCTTAGTTCTCGTATTCAGTAAACTGCTAATTTCTGATACTTTGCTTTCGGGTTAAATTCAGGTGAAATTCTCGTGGTATATTATGAAATATATATTACACTTAACAATTTCAGCAGCATCGCATATATACATACATACATACCCATACGCACACATCGAACACACAAGGGATGTGTTTTGAAAGTTCGTGGGCACGCTGCGCTTATAGGCGGAGCGAATACACTCTCATCTATTCGCCTGTTGTTAGAATACCTGGAAGTCATATCCCTCGACTTCCTTCTAATGCATATTTGAACACACAAAAACATATATATATATTTAGTATAATTTGGTAAAAACCATCGTAACTTGCATTTAAGAGCACTTCTATCGTTAGTTGGATACCACATGTTATCCCACAGTAGGGTATGTTCCAGAGCCGGTTACACGTGTGGAATTCCTTTTTGCATAAGAATGTGATAATTTAATCGACTGAAAGAAATGTCCATCGTATAACATGAGTATTCTGTAAAATCCAACAGATATAAAATCGTATTCCACCCGATGAAGCAGATACACACGGGTGTTGCTGCAAATAT
>NC_068995.1:6169354-6171411 GCF_001194135.2 Octopus bimaculoides | reverse complement strand
ATATATATATATATATATATATATATATATACACACACTCGAAATTAGAAGTGTCATCTTACACCAGGATGTCTCTGAAGAATTCCTGAGGAAGGTCTTTTAACCGCGAAACTTTGTAATAAGAGCTGAAAATACAAACCATTTGCTAATTGTCATTGCATTACCCACACACGCACACACACACACACACACACACACACTCACACACATATATATGTATACAAATACCACCCACGTATATACATACATTCTTATCAATAATACGTACATATATACGTATGCGTGCAAGATACAAATTGCAGGCGGTGAGTCACAATTATTTTGATAAAAACTGTAGTATAATATATGTTTAGTTACCATTATTTAAACGTATAGATACTTTTATCTATAAAGATAATATATTCGTCAGCCGAAAAACACCAATAAATGTCGACGAAAACACTCCTCATAAACCGTCCGTTAATTAGGACTCCATAATACGGGTTACATCTATTTGCATACATAAACCATTCTTTGCAGCTCGTTCGTTTTCTTATCTGAATTAATGACTCATTGACTGCCAAACCGTTTCAGTGTTGTACCATAACACACAATATGGTTATAGTTTTAGACATTACCGTATATATATAGGCAGTTGTAAACAATTAGTTTTATGTAAAATATGTTTGTAGAAAGAACAACACGGTCGTTCGTCATCTTTAGAGAAGCGTGTTATCGGTTCATGCCGTACAAAAAAAAAAAAAAAAAAAATTCAACATTAAATATAATATAATTAGCGTTGTAAGATAAATTTACAAGTATGGGTGTTTAGTAAACAGCCAATTTAGCCTGGTTATATAAAATAATCACTAGTTGAACCAAATATATCAATTCCTTTGCCTTATTGGCATAATATTGCATGAGTTGGCCTCATGAGACAGAGCTAATAAATGGCATTTCAAAGCGTGACAGCAAATGGAGATAGAAACGAAACTATTTGTGTGTGGACTTCTGCAACCTGGTATTGTATCTCTGTCTAGGAAATTGAGTAGCCAATCAGTAACGAAGATATAGGAAAGGATGGGTCTAATTGAATCAATAGTATTCACTGACCACAGAGAGAAAAATGCGTGATTTAACAAAACTGGCTATTTTTCATAGAATGGCTGAAAAATATGTATTCATTAAAACAACACGCCCATAATTTTTGCTTTTACTTCATTCATCTTCAAGCTACAGAGTGATATTAATTAATTCATTCATATTCAGCAACCCTGGGAACCTTATGCAAATTAAGCAAATCTATCTCGTTCTGCTTTAATTTGCGTTGGTATGGTTGTATGGTGAAGACACTCGCTTTGCAACCATGTGGTCTCGAGGTCAGTTCCACTGCGCAACACATTGAGTAAGTGCTTCTAATGTAGCCCCGAGCTGACCAATGATTTTTGAGGGTTTTTTTTAGACGGTAACTACATGGAAATCGGCCGCGTTTGTATATATGTGTTGTATGTATGTATGTGTGTGTCTATAAAACAAATGGCAGAAATGGATCATGAAATACACGGGAGACATTATTTCCCACAAAGATAGTTTCGACACATCCTGCGTCAACCCTTCGCGAGCGGGACGACGCAGGGTTTGTCGAAACGATTAACGTGAGCAATATTTATTTCCGTCTCTATCATTTGTTTCATACTCAACATACACTGAGCAATTCCTGAGGGAGATCCAGCCACAATAGTGTAATTGTCATGGATGACGTATAGATGTAAGTATGTACATATACGTATGTGTATATGCATATATATACATATGTATATATATTATTCATATTGTATATTCTTTTATTCTTTTACTTGTTTCTGTTACTTGACTAAGGCCATACTGGAGCACCGCCTTTAGTCGAACGAATCGAACTCAGAACTTATAATTTTTAGGTTTAGTACTTATTCTATCGGTGTCTTTTGGCGAACCGCTAAGTTACAGGGACGTAAACATACATCAGCTATCAAGTGATGGCAGGGGAATAGACACAGACACACAAATATGTATATATATATATATATATATATATATAT
>NC_068995.1:6167879-6169128 GCF_001194135.2 Octopus bimaculoides | reverse complement strand
TATATATATATATCTGTGTGTGTATGAGTGTGCGTGTGTGTGTGTGTGAGTGTGCGGTGTGTGCGTGTGTGTGTATAGATAGATAGATAGATAGAGGGAGAGAGGGAGAGAAATAGATAGCTATGAACACATCAATATGGCTGTAACCGGTCGCACGTTGATATATGAACTCCACTCTACAAAAAATATTATTAAACATGGCTGTATTAATAACGTATTCGCCACATTGTTCATTTCTCATAAATTCGCATTTAATATTAATCATGCACATTAGTATCTGTGCTCAACACATTGACCTCGTATTTCTAATAAGCTCTTTACTAGAAAGTACTACTGTTTCATAAGAAAAAGCTTAGCTATTCACAGACTTTAAATTTATCTCCATATTCAGGTATGTGTGTATATATATGTGTGTGTATATAGTGACAAATAGCCCAATATTTCTTGTTAAATAATATGCAGTATAACATTGTTTCTATCGGATTGTCATTAAATATTTACGTCTAGATATTTTCGTAGTGTTATTTGAATATACGGGAATTTATGGCTGTGTGGTAAATAAGCTGGCATTGCAATCATCACATGATTTCCGGTTCGATCTCATTGCACGGCACCAGGTAACATATGTTTCTTCCATATCCCCGGGCTGACCTTGTGAGTGAATACGGTAGACAGAAAATATGTGGATGCCCGATGTGCATATGTGTATATGTATGTGTGTGTGTGTGCGTGCGAGTGTCTGTGTGAGTTTGTGTGTGTCTCTCCGTCAACGTGCCTACGTTTGTTCTCGTAACCGCTTGAAATGTGGTGTTGGTTTATTTATAAGCACACGATTTAGCGAACGGGTGGAATTTTGATTCAAAACTAAGAAGGGCGAATAAAAAACAGAAAAAAGACAAGAAAAGAAAGAAAATTTTCTTTATTTGTAGTATTGCTTTACTATTTGGTTTGTAGCCTCGTTTGTCGCTCCACTAAGTGAAGACCATCAGATTACATAAACGCTTATTCTGTGGATTAAATATATATATATATATATATATATCCTCTAAAGGCATTGGTGGCTATTGTAGAAAAGACTTGCCAAGCTACCACGCAGTGGGACTGTACCCACAACCACGACGTTGAGAAACAAGCTTCTTACCAAACAGCCACATTGAAAAAGAAATGAAAAAATGCAAGTAAATCCGCGGGAATGTCTAAAAGCATTTTAGAATAAAGAAAAAGCTTTGTAATAAGGAAGTTCAACATA
>NC_068995.1:6164755-6166361 GCF_001194135.2 Octopus bimaculoides | reverse complement strand
ATATATATATATATATATATATATATATACAGACGTAGATTTGCAATCATAGGCACACATTGAAAACAAACTAAGACAAAACATACGCAATTTTGTATGTTAATATGCATATAGCCTAGATTTCCGTGCACGAAGCTCCTACAAAAGGCAATTTAGCTATTCATATAGGCATACATATGTATGGGATTTCTCTCGATGAATAAATATACTAATCTAAGCATTATTTTTATTTTGCCAAGCGACACTTTTGCCGCTTCAATGAAAAACATTGACCTTAATATTTTGCGATAAGAGTCACCGACCAAGTAGTGATTTAAACTTATCAATCGCTGAAGGTATACTTGGTTAAGTGTTATCATCTATACTATCATATCATCAGCACTACCATGAATGTATATGAATATGTATATATTCATCGCGTGACAACCGATGGTGGTGTGTTTACGTCCCCGTAACTTAGCGTTTCGTAAAAAGAGACCGATAGAATAAGTACTATGCTTCCAAAGAATAAGTTCCAGGTTTGATTTGCACGACTAAAAGCGGTGCTCCAGCATGGCCGCAGTCAAACGAATGAAACAAGTAAAAGAGAGTATTCGTTCCACTGGCATAGCAGTTGATATAACGTATATAGCGCTCTTTAATTTTCGCATCGTCACTCCCCAACCAAATATTTTATAATTGTTATAATAATATCTATTAATTGTTTGTATATTCATGATAATTTATTCTTAGAACGGAAACTTGAACAAATAATGTCGGTTTTGCTTGGATTTTCTAGCGTTCTGTGTAAAACGCATTTTCTTGATATCCACGTCGACTCTTCCGTAATTGCCAATAAAACTAACTCATAGATTTATGTAGATGAGATATTTATCAACCGGATTATTTAGCAGAATAGATTGTAAGTACGAAGTGTGAACCTTGTCAGCCAATCAGGCATAACCATATAATTGTAATTTGTCTGGTATTACTGAAACTATAATCATTATAATATATATTTAGAAACTCTCGATATAGACAAATGGAAGCTAAACATCGCGTGACATCGTTTATGAAAGACCAGGAGAAAATTCTTGAACTCTCTCAGACATCTCGTTCCTTTGCCATACACTAAAAATAAAATAAAGTGAAATCGTTGGTGATGAAGCAGATACATTATCAAAGTAGAAAAACATCGAAAATGAAATAAATACGATATGGGGTAATAAAAGAGCAAACAGTTTTCAGAGTAATGTGTGTACTGGGTATGATAAAAGAAAAGAAACAATTGAACAATGGAGATTTTATTTGTGGTTGTAGACATCAAAATCTATAGCAGGGTTTGCATTACAGAATTCAGGAAAAATAATCTATGCAGGGTTCAGCTGTACTAACATACTTAGGTAAAAGAACAGTGCAAGTTTTTCTTTGAAATAAAAACTTATGCAATAAAACCACTGAACAAACAGAAATGTGATCGATATAAGCGACGCTGGAAAAAGAGTAGTCCATCAAATAGACAGAGAACTACATACGTAGATACGAACGTACAAACATGCATACAGACATAAATATACACACATACATGCATATGTATATATATATATATATATATATATATATATAT
>NC_068995.1:6158301-6160407 GCF_001194135.2 Octopus bimaculoides | reverse complement strand
ATATATATATATATATATATATATATATATATATATACGCGTGCGTGAGTGTGTGTGTGTGTGTGTATTATGAAAGTGTCTCTACATATATGTGTAAATGCACGTGTGTATACGTATATATATATGTATATGCATAGTATATTTGTGGATAAAACGCTGCTCAAAAGTTCGTCTGAAAGAAATATGGTAAAGTTATTTATTTAATAAGAAACTATTTATTAATGCGAAATGACAGAAGGTTATATATTAATGACAATAGGATATTCAAAAGCAAAACGATCCCTCGGACTTGATATATCTAAAGTATATCAGCAGTCTGATATTATGGGCTGGAATAAATTGCTTTGGAAATTGATAGGAGTAAAGTAATATATACTGAACAGAGAAATAAATAGAAATGTCAAAACGGGACACTTAACTATATAACAGATTAAATAAAGAAACTGAGATGATCTAGACGGGAAGATTTAAATACAATGATCTGAGCAACATAAAAAATAGATATTGAAAATCATGATTTCTTGCTGGAAAGGAGAAAGACGACAATCATAAAAAAATACATAGCTGTATAGTACATTGAATCGAGTTAGGGTATTCCTGTTTTTGATTATATGAGCGAAAAGCCACTGGATATAACATTTGTCTTATGGTTACAGATTGATCCGTTCTGTCCTAAATTCTACAGTGGTTCTATATGTTATCACCGCCATGATTAACGGTCTATGTCTTAGATGTAGAGTCAACTGCAGATAAATTACAGCTTTACACTTTTGACTTTTGATATATTTGTAGTGGTTGGGCCTCCAATCACAAAGTTCTTGGGTTCTTTGTTGTCTCGTCCGACCAGTTCTTCGGATTATGGTGGTGAGGACATATGGTTATTCCAGTGTCTTAACCATATCGACTGCTGGAGGAAATTCGTTCTTGTCATTATTGTCTGCTGCTCTGGGTTATTTTAGGGATCATTAACAAGAAGGGATTGAAAGAATGTGTCATTATACATCAATTTCCATCATTTTGATGATTGTTTGGATAAAACATGTCTTCCATTTGTTAACTTAGAGGAAGCCAGAGAGAGAACTCTTTATGCTTACATGCAATGTTAGAAGTAGCAGTAAAATAACCATTAATTCACAACTAACATTAAAGAGAATGAAGAAAACATATGATGCTCCTAATTAAGCCTTGCCTCACGTGAAAGACCGGTTGTTAAAACTGGCTCAACTTTTATGTTATGTCTGGTCAATCAGGAATTATTTGAAATTAAACGATGGTAACGAACTAGATAAGGTGCAATTTAATAGGCAGCTTAAACTAGCAGCTAAATAAGTACAAAGCTACAGAGGGTTGGGCTCAAAGCTGTTATAATACTCGGTCCAGCAGTGCTCGTATAAGATGTGTAAAATCTGGAATACAGAAATGGTCTTGTTAAATGAGTCACCATTAACAGAGGAAAACAAATACAAAAAACAGTGATTCAGAAATGTTTGGATGAAGCTCAATGCAATGGAACAGAATGAATAGACTGGATTTAGATCTCAGAGACACCTTCAGATTCTTAGTATGGAAGGTCGTTATGCAACGATTAGTTTACAAGCAACAAAACTTGGTAAGAATTTATAAAATAGTCGTTAGTTTTTACAAACTGAAAATAACAATGTCAATATGAGTTTAGAAATGTTGTCATTGATAGCATTGTCACTGTGTGATGGTAGATATAACGAAGTTACCTGAAGAAACCAATAGAGTTTGAAATATGTATGGATTCCCGGGAAATGGAAAGCTAACAATCATCGGAGTAGAATTTATATTGAATCATTATTAGAAAATGGTCTGAGAAAACTGGAAAAATCAACTGATTCGATCAATGCTCTTTTTGGAAAGCAACTAAACTTCAAATTCATTTTTTCTTCCTTTTCTTCTTCTTCACCTGGGAAAGGAAATTGCAAATCTTCTGCAACAACCTTTGTAATTGCGAATTACCATAGTGGACGAAATTTTCTATGGATTTATATTGAAGTCAATTTCCCGTTGTTAACTCAGCAGGGTTTAAAACGACCTACAGGAACATACATACAAACATACACATATATATATATATATATA
>NC_068995.1:6153846-6154501 GCF_001194135.2 Octopus bimaculoides | reverse complement strand
ATATATATATATATATATATATATATATATATATTTATACTGGTAGATAGATGAATAAATAGACAGATAGATTGATAGATGATGGAGAAATAAATGGATGGATGAATGTGTATATGTTGTTACATATGATTTTTTTTATATCGGTACATATACAGATGTATCTGCGTTATTTTTTAGCATCTACCCGATTGCGTATGTGTTGTGGTGCGGAATATAAAATTTGATTACGTATATCTGCCAGATATATCAATTTCACCTAAATTAAATGTGTGATCTACCAAGTTATTTACCCCAAGCATGTAGTTTGGAAAATTCCTTGATAAATAACACTTCAAATGATGCGTCTGTAACACACTCACACGCACACACAGACACACACATACACTCACACACAAGCTAAAAATATACATACATAAATACATGCGTACATTTATGTGTAAAGATATGTGTGTATGTGTGTGTGTGTACATATACATATATATGCATATATACATACAAATAAACCTATGTATATGTATACACACACATATGGATATATACGTGTGAGTGGAGACATTTTTATAGATATATATTTTACATATATCTATATAAATGACTCTTATGTCTGCATTTATATTTTTATATACGTACATACATGCATATATATATATATATA
>NC_068995.1:6152933-6153540 GCF_001194135.2 Octopus bimaculoides | reverse complement strand
GTTTCTATGTGCGCGAGTGTGTGTGTGTGTGTGTGTGTGTGTGTGTGTTTCTATGTGCGCGAGTGTGTGTGTGTGTGTGTGCGTGTGTATACAAATACATCCATAATGTCTCTGATGTTTTCTGTATATATGAAAGATGTCGAAGCCGTTGTTGATGGCTAGGTAAAGATCAGAAGGTTTGGTCATTTCACTCCTCTGCTTTACCTCTCTCAGAAATAAAAGCACAGTTGTTGATATCAGGCTTCTACAAAGTGAAACTACCATATATTTAATACTATTTGCCTGATTCCTAGAATGTCCCTAGGTTACGAACGTGCTGTTTGATAATGTGTGTTAGTTAAAAGTTTTGTGCTGAACTTGGAGAAAACTGGCCAGAGGCAAATTGACTCAACGTTCAACTATGCGATATCAGATAACGCGGATGCCAAAGTGAAACTCTTCATACACGCATACACCTACATACATACATTCATACGCACATACATACAAACACACACACAGATATATACATATGTATATACACACATATATACATTTATAAATATATGCACACGCACATATGTATATGTATATATATATGTATATATATATATATATGTATATATAT
>NC_068995.1:6144156-6152272 GCF_001194135.2 Octopus bimaculoides | reverse complement strand
ATATATATATATATATATATATATATATATATATACATATATATACACATATACATGTGTATATGTGAATCAATAATGGACGTTAAATGGAGTGTATTGACACAGCTTAATCCAGGGAGGTACGCCATTTGAAGTCCCTTTTCAAAGGCGGTATTGATTCAGCAGCCGATTGATTGATTGATTGGTTGATTGAATGGTTTTGTTTAGCCCCTGGCCATACGTGATTGAGATGACCTACGATAATACACGTTACATCCGTGATCATCACGCTCTTCGCGTAGCCTGCTGGCCAATAATATCCATCGTGTGGTTTCCTTATCACTTAACGCTCTTCCTGCCGTTGTTTTTACTGCTGTTTTTTTGTGTGTTTTTGTTGCTGTTTAATCTTATTCTGTGTATGTACGATTATAGTATCGAATGACCATTTCATTTAGGATATATTTAGCAGTAATTTCCAGTTGTTTGAAAGAACACATAGACGTATTTGTCGTTTACTTTATAAATTGAGCATCTCTGAATGTATATAGTAGTCTGTATTGGTTAGACCGTAGAAACCATGGCCCGCCCAGGAGTTGCAGAGGACGAACGTTCCATCTCTCTATGAACTGCCTGTTAGCCGCTTCCCATAGCTACTTATTGCCCTTGCTATTATTTTTTCCCAAACGAACAAAATGGGACGGTAATGGAATAACTGGAAACAATGTAAGATTACTGATATTTGAATCCCATATAGTAGTAGAGTGGAGAAGAACGACATTGAGAAAATGGTGAAATATCAGGACGTATCCAGAGAGATTAGATGATTGTGGAACAGTTTTTATTATTATTCCTGTGATAAGTGGTGAACTCACCACAACACCCAAATTGCTACTAAGGGTGTGAATGATATAGTAATTGTGACTCGTATTGTCGTCCAGTGGAAGAGCGCAATGCAGTATTCTTGCGAAGTGAGAAGACATGCTGTGAAGAGAAATACGAAGTTTGCGGTCAATGAGGAGAGTGGACGTGATACCAGTAATAACTGGTGCACTCGGAATTATCAGCACTGAACTACCAACATGGCTGAAAGAGATCGGTGCAAGTGTGAAGGTAGAACACCTACAAAAATCAGCATTGGTTGGAACTGCAAGAACTCTTCGCAGGGTTCTTGAAGCAGGACCAGTAAACAAGTGTTACTTTAGTCTGCTGGCTGTGGACAGCAGACAATTTCCATTGTACCCAACAAAATAAGCAGTGAGTTTTCATATAATAACACCACCACCACCTTCAGTAAAAATGATGATTCTTATTATTAAAGTCCGTGAGCTGGAAGAAACGTTACCGGGTTGGGCACAATGCTTCCCGGCATTTCGCCCGTGTTTATGTTCTGAGTTTCAAATTCCACCAAGGTCCACTTTGCACTTCCTCCATTTTGAGTTGAGAAATGGGGTTGATGTAATCGACTTACCTTTTCCCCGATATTACTTACTTTGTGCCAAAATTATTATTATTATTAATATTATTATTATTATTGAGTAAAAGAGCAGTTCTTGCCATCAAAGTGACACTAGGGTAAAATATAAGATCAGTATATCCATCATGACTACCCATTTGATAAGGGTACACCAGGCACATGTATCACAACCATATATGCCCGATATGGTGACCTTAAATCAAGATAAACAGTGCATGAACTTGAGATGGGGCCCGTTGATTTTGGTGTTGTTGTTGTTGTTGTCGTCGTTACTGCTGCTTTTGTTGATTAATCGTATCAGACAAAAGCTACGAAATTGAATCTTGTCTATTTCAACTTAAAAAAAATATTAGTATTAATTGATAGTAAAATGAATCTACTATGATCTTCAAGATACTAAATAGTCTTAATTTACACGTAAGTGCATTCATTTGACTTTCGCCTTTGCAACATCTTTTATTATTACTATGAAAAACAAGATTGAAATCGGAGACGATATCAGAAAATTTTACCACTTTTACCATGCAACACTGAAAGGTTTGCACAAAGTTTAAAGATGTCCAAATGCAAATAATCCAATTTCTTAATGTGATTTGGTAAGAAAGAAAGAAAGAAAGAAAGAAAGAAAGAAAGAAAGAAAGATGTCGCCAGCTATGTTCTATGCGATAACCAGTCCTGGTCAGAATAATAATACATGTGAATGCAGGGCCTGCATAGTTTCATATAAATATTAAAGTTTATTGCATTTAATGAACCTGATTAAATAAAAGTAATGAGATTTATAGTAATATTGCTTTCCAATTTTGGAACAAGCTCGAGGGAGAAGACAAGCCGATTAAATTAAACCCACTGCCCAACTCCTACTTATTTTATCAGCCCCGAAAAGACAAAAGGAAAAGTTGACTTCGGTGAAATTTGAACTCAGAACGTAAAGACAGACGAAATGCTACTAAGCATATTGGCCGTCGTGCTAACAATTCTGAAAGCTTGCCGCTTTCGAGATTTGGAAAAAATATTTACAGTTCGTTTCAAACTTTGAGACCCACATTACCATTTTATTGCTGGTTTTTAAAGGCGAAGAAAACAATGGGTATTGTATATGTTTTAGTTCATATGAAGTAAAAATATGACACATTCTTTATTATTACTGCAAGTCCATCAGCCCAAATACTCGCAGGACACATTAATTAAATTTAACTTCAGCAGTGTTTCCTTGACGTATGATTACCCATTGTCTAGCAGATTAAGAATTCTTTGTTAATGACTAATTCTGCAACAGAATTGTTGAGCCACAAAGAACATTGTTAGACCCACATCTGTTGATGCATCAATTAACGAGAAGATAATCGAACAAATTTGAACTAATCTTGATAGACCACTTTCTGAAACATTTGAGATTTCATGAATTCGCCAGGCAACCGTATTATTACAAATAACGGCGATATTAATATCATATAAACATATATAACATCTACAATACATATCGTCAAATCATTTGTTCAATGTTTTACTATGTATATTTTATATATTCTTCCGTATTTCTTTTCTTGGTTGTTTTTTTTTTTTGGCATAAATGACGAAGATGGACCTACACTTTCGTTCAGATCCACGTTTTCCTTTAAAATTGTTCTCGGGTATTTTAAATTCGAATGTGATGGTTCTAAATTTCCCTGCAACCAGATTTTAAATGATTTTAATGACACCCCTCTACACTCTACGCTTGGCTTAGCTTTGTCCCCAATTCGGGTGAAACCCTAAGCAATAGAAGTTCCATAATATTTTATTTCCGTATTTTTTCTTCGCTCATATATTACTTTAGAAGATGAACTTGCTGTAGGCTCAACCCGAGTAACGTCTCTTTCGTTTACGCAGCTTGGATTCTGCATATTTCCAATTGATTTACAATCGATTTTTAGACATTTACCCACTGGGGATGTAAATAGTGCAATTTATTGATTGTACAAAATTATAATTGCCCAAAACATTTATTTTCAATTTGCATGCATTACAAACGTCACTAAACTATTTATCACCAATATAGCGCGCAATTTTTAACAGCCACTTCACATTTATTGTTGCCTAAACTGGAATAAGTGAAAATCATTACGTAATATTAGCTTGAGTTGCTAAATTTCATCAGTTAAGCAGAATATATCCAGAATTAATATTCTTGTATGAAAACTACTTATTATTCAAGCAGAAGGTACTGTGAAAATCTTGTATAAATTTGCATTAAGCCTATATAGCACAATCACATTGCTTTCCGCCTCTTCTGCATTTAACTGTATGTGTAATGTATGCGTGAGTGTGACAATAGATTTATGCATGAGTGTAAAACACTAGATGATGTGGTGAGGTTGTAGTGGGTTGTGGAAGAGATAGAGAGAATGAAGGAGGGATGCGGCAGAGAAGTGTGGAGTAGAAAAAGGCATGTCGTATGTGTGTGTGTGTCATTTGTGTGTACATGTTCATTGAATCAACAGAAAATCACGTGTTTACCCACGCATGAGCATATCTATGCATGCTTTAACAACAACGATGTATTTCTACGTATTTAAAACTGTGTTGTACATAATCATTGTCTTCTTCCTCCACCTCCTCCTCTTTTTCTTCTTCCTCCTCCTCCTCCTCCTCCTTAACAACATCATTCTCAACGACATTCTACATCTACTTGTCCATGTCTGTATGTGTCAGACGGGTCATCGCCGTCCAAATTCGGAGTTATTGACTTCCTGACCGTCTCGGAGTCCAACTTTTACTCATTTGTGCCATTTTAAACTCTATTCTAGAGTTGATGCTCTTCAGATTACCGATCATTTTACAGAATGTAGTTAAAATATTTCTACTTCATAAATCAAAGAGAATTTCTATTTGTAAATCCACAGCAAAGTTTAATAAAACGCTGCCAATTTCCTACACGACCGACGCAATAGAAACAGGCCACCAATCTCGTTTATAATCATGTTCTGTGACGCAAACGTTAAAACACACACCTTCTTATTGCTTTTATTGTTCTCGTTGGAAAGGCGCGTGGCTCAGTGGTTAGGTTATTCGGGTCACGATCGTAAGATCGTGAGTTCAACTCCCGGCGAAATCTTGCGTCCTTGGGCAAGACACTTTATTTCACGTTGCTTCAGTTCATTCACCTAGCGAGCATGAGTAGTACCTGTAATTAAAAGGGCCAATGTTGTCATACTCTGTGTCACACTGAATCTCCTTGAGAACTACCTTAAGGTTGCACGTGTCTGTGGAGTGCTCAGCCACTTGTACATTAATTTCACGAGCAGTCTGTTCCATTAATCGGATCAACTGAGATCCTCGTTGTCGTAACCCACGGAGTGCCAGTTATGTTCTCGTTGCTACCGTTAATGCACATTACCATAACTTTCTACCGATTCTTGTTTCTTTATTGCCCATAGGGGGCTAAACATAGAGGGGACAAACAAGCACAGACAAAGGGATTAAGTCGATTACATCGACCCCAGTGCGTAACTGGTATTTGATTTATCGACCCGGAAAGGATGAAAGGCAAAGTCGACCTCGGCGGAATTTGAACTCAGAACTTAAAGACAGACGAAATGCCGCTAAGCATTTCGCCCGGCGTGCTAACGATTCTGCCAGCTCGCCACCTTTCTACCGATTCTATCGAGTTTATCATTACAGTCTCTGTGTATCTCCTGCCACACAGCCTTAAATATCTTTCAGTTCTTTTGCCACACTCTGTTATATAGAGGTCACTGTCGTCGATTTTGACATATGTTTGAAAGAAAGGCTTTTAAAAACAAAACGATTAAAAAAGAGAAAAGAAAAAGAAGCTGCATTTATTTTCAATGGATCTGTGAATGTAATTTGAGTCTTACGAAGACAAATTCTGGATGAGGTATTTTCGATATATTGATCCAGGTTCTTAGTATGTGTTTTCTTGACCCCAAGGAGAGTGAAAGGTAATGTTGACATCATCAGGATTTGCACTTAGAACGTATATTTCATGCAGTATTATATTTTATCTATCATTTTACTAGATTTATTAATACATTTTCCAACACGCCGAACATATATTGCCATTTAAAGATGTCGCTTACTTTGTTAAGGTACAACAACAAAGGCAGAAAAACGTCCACGCTTCTAGTTACCTCCTTCTAATGCTCAGTAGAAACAGTTTCAATATCTACGACACATTACTACTGGCTACATGGCTTTTCTGGCGATTTTGTCAGCTTGTTGCGACTCTAATATTTTCCTGTATTGTCTGTACATATTCGCATTCTATCCAGATTCTCTGAAAATATTCGAAATATAAAGAGCACCATAGAAAAACCATTATCGGAAGAAGAAAAACTATTTTCAATACAAAATTTTGGTATTCTGAATTAGGGTAAAATGACAGGTTATGTTTAAAATTCATATCAGAGAGCTTTCGGCTACCAATACTCGTTTGTCTTCGAGGAAAAAGAAAATCTGAAAGCAACAACGACAAAATACAAAATCATAACAAAATTGTTAGGTTGTATATTAGTGTTTTCTATCGGACATGGGAGTACTATAATCATTATTTTATATTCGTGTGTGTACGTACACAATGTATATGGATGTGATTGTGGCTATGCATATGATTACAAATGTGTATGTTCCAGCAAAACTCCACATCTATGTGTCTATTTATGTGAAATATTATAGATGTGTTTGTGCAACTGCATAAATGTGCGTATGTATGTATAATATTATAAATGTTTATGTGACTACAAAATTGCCAGTATGTTCATGTATATAATATTATAGATATGTCTGTACAATTACGTAATTGTGTGTATATACGAATATTATTATAGACGTTAAGCTGTTTGTATCCGTTTTTAAGTTTTGTATGCAATTTCTATGACTGTATATATGTAGGGACATATGTATGTGTTTGTTCCATTATATCCGGGTTTTTCTACACACATTCATATATATATATATATATATATATATATATATATATATATATATATATATATATATATATATACACATACATATATATATGTATATATATGAATGTATATATATATATATGTGTGTATGTATGTATGTATATATGTATATATAACATATGTATATTATTTCCAGCATTATATGTTTCTACACACGCGCACACGCGCACATATTATTTCCTACATTATAAATATATGTATATTCTTCCCACTCTCCACATATATGCATATGTGGGTGTGTCTGTGTGTGCGCGCGCGTGTGTGAGTGTGAGTGTGTGTGTATATGTGTGTATGTATGTATGTGTGCGTGAATTAATTAATACACAGATGTACATAAGTATATTTATATACAGACATTTCTTATAGCAAACTTTTATTGAGAGTGACTTCGAAAGTTCGCTAGCAGTGCATTATCCAAGCTCAATATACCGCTGTTGAAGATACTTTAGTAAGTATATACCTTTGCGTTGGGTGTATCGATGAAATGTACTCGTTTAAATACATATCAGCCGAGGTCAATTTTTCCTTTCATTATTTAGGGGTCGATAAAATAAGTACCATCAAAATTGCTAGCTTTGTACCAAATCTCGAAAGCGATATTATTTGCTCCTTTATAGCAGCGAGACGCCAGAATTGTTAGTACGCCGTAAAAAAATACTTAACATTATTTCGTCCGGTTCCACGTTCTTAGTTCAAATTCCGCTGAGGTTGAGTTTGCCTTTCTTCCTCTCGGGATCGATAAAATAAGAGCCAGTTATGTAATAGGGTTGATACAATCGATTTACCCCTCTCCTGAAAATATTATTTGCTTCCTTAAATCGATGAGATGGCAGAATAGTTAGCGAACCGGGCAAAATACCTATTGGTGTTTCGTCCATCTTAACGTTTTGAGTCCAAATTCCGCAGTTGACGATTTTGCCTTTCATCCTTTCGGGGTCGATAAAATAAGCACCAACTGAGCACAGGGTCCGATGCTATCGAATTGTTCTATTTGAAACCAATATAATTCGCACCTTCAAATAGACTTCGCACCGATTATTGTCATATAGATTCTATTATAAAAAGCGTTCTACCCACAACTCTCCTGTATTAGTATATTTGCTATTGACACTTCCCCTTATTATCATATCAACGTGTGACATGCTTGGATGTGACTGCTAGAAATTACAACCAGATTTCTCATAAATCACAAATGTTTAATAGAAATAAATATTGACTACTGTTGTCATAGATACATTATGGCTGCAAAATAAAGCAGGCCGAAACATCTCTAATCATATAAATTGCTAGATCACAGATATTCTGGAGCAAAACAACGACAACCTACGTCTTTTTGCGGCTTCCTTTCTAATATATGCTGTTGTTATTTAGGCTGACGTTAGCTCTTATCGAGATCGAAAATATGCATGATCAAAGTGAATCAGTCATGACCACACCTATCAATATAGAACATTATTTCTTTGATCACTTAAGACGGCACGGTATGAGTTCACTGTAGAAGGAGGTTTGGCCGCTGTTTTTAGCAGGTCCGTTCTTCTTGTAACTTCTTCATGGTTGATTCACGGTATACAGAAGAATATAGACCAGTTGTGACTAATTAAAACCTAAACAATAAATACACACACATACACACACACACACACACACACACACACACACACACACACACACACACACACACACACACACA
>NC_068995.1:6138792-6141192 GCF_001194135.2 Octopus bimaculoides | reverse complement strand
TATATATATATAATACAATATTGAAGCTGAAATTGTAAGCTTGTTACGCAGCTCAATTTTATGCCACACCGATGGTCCGGCGTGAACTGCAACAACTTAAATATCTTGGTTCTTGGTGTGCATGTATAGTGTAGTGATTTTATTGTCTTAGTGGTCTGCGCCGTCCGTTTGCTTCAGCTGACGTTTTTTAGCCTGCCTGCTGTGGCATGAATATCGATCTCGAAGCAATCTATCAGGAAAGAAGCAGGTCCTCAGAAACACGTATTGCGCTTACTTATTTCGTTTGTCCGACGTCAGAGGCGACAACGCAGCACGCAAACACACGCGCAGACACACATACACACACACATGCACACACAAAACAAAAAAATAAAAACAATAATTTGGATTCAGTTTTTGACTTCAATCATTGAATAATCATTTTCCCAATCTAATGTTCAAGGCGAAACCGATATTATGAATTTCTACTCTACTCAATGTATTGAGCACTCTGTTCTTCGATAGTTCGATCAACCACCACACTAAAGAATACATTAATATTTTATTCTTATTCATTTATATATTTATTCCTTCATTTATGTATTTGTATATTTAACTGTACATCTCCATAACTGATTCAAGGCCGAGTATTTCGTGCGTGCGCTTAAACATATGCGTGTGTGCGTGCATCTGTCTGTCTGTGCGTAGATAAGTGTGTGTATGGTTTTTAGTTTCTGTATGCGTGAGGGCATGTTCGTGTTTATGCATGCGCACCGAAGCAAACGCCTACATACTTGCTTCTATGTATTTACAAACGAACGTATATATATTCCATAAGAATTTTAAAAGGATGACAAGTATACTACAGGAAGATTACTGAGGTTGTATTGTATTGGAAGCTAAAGGTAGGATGTCCTCGATAACAACCACTTTCACACAACGCAAACTAAATTACATACCAACTCGTTCTGTCCTCAAAATGTTTTGTTTAATATCTAATTTTATTTACATTTTATAATTTTTACATTTGCTCTTGTTTCTTCCTCGTGAGCGCCTCCTCCAGCTCATTGTTCAGTAACCAACATTTTAAGTAGGTTACCGACTTAAACCTGAAATGTTACAGTGTAGTATTTGTGAAAAGGGACTTATTTTCTGGTTGAGGACACGCCTTCTAAGTTAAGGTACTTAGCATAGCAACGGATAGCGGAATAAGGGAAATAAAGGAAGAGAAACAAGAAATGTATTACAGAAAGCGTTGCTATGGAAGGGGAATGGGGTATGGAAAAAATATTATATAAATGTGAAAGTGAAACTAAACGATAAAATGAAGGAAAATATACGGAGGTGCTCCAAACAAAGAGCATCACATCTTTGCATATAATATTCATGTAATATAATTATATGTATGCATATAATTATATGTATACATATAATTATGTGTATGCATATAATTATACGCATGTATATGAATATATGTATGCAAATAATTGTATGTATGCTTATAATTATATATATGTATATAATTATATGTATGCATATAATTATATGTATGTATGCATACACACATATAATATTCGTAGCCACTTTAACATGGCTGTCCGTTCGAGCGGACTCTACTGTGAGTTTTTAACCCCAAGAGGACGCCTCCTCTCACTGATTAAAGATGCACAGCTGCATCCGATAAAATTGCGAACATAATATATGTACTTGTATATATATATGTATAACATGTAAGCGCAGGAGTGGCTGTATGGTAAGTAGTTTGCTCTGTCTATCTCCCTGTCTCTCTCTCTCTCTCTTTATATATATATATATATATATATATACACACACACATATATATATATATATATATATATATATATATATATATATATATATATATATATATATATATATATATATATATTCGAAGAGGAAGAAAGATGGAATGATGCAGCTACTAGAAATAGGTAGATAAAGAACTAGAGACATAGATAGTTCCTGCAAAATGCATTTATTAACCACTGATTGCCCTTACCTATGAAAGGATGTACAACCACTCCTAAATAAGGCCGCACTCTTCACCTCTGTCACACTTACTCTCACACTCACACATATATTTATACATATGCATACATGCATATATACGTACTTATGCACATACATTACCGTTGTGGTATTTATAAATATTTTAGTCGATACCAGTGTAAAATACGAGTAAATAATAAATTTCCATGATTACCATGGAGACGAATCTAGGCGAGAAAATATTTATTTTGAAACGTGGCTACAAACAAAATGTGGTAAATAAACTGAATAATTTGTTGTTGCCGCACTTACGTACATATTTTCCTCTGTGCGTCTTTCTCTCTCTCTCTCTCTCTCCCTTCCTCTCCATATATATATATATACATATATATATATATATATATATATATA
>NC_068995.1:6131145-6138589 GCF_001194135.2 Octopus bimaculoides | reverse complement strand
TATATATATCATCTATTCATACGTGTACATGCGTATGTTCACCATAGTATAAATATTTACCATACAACTTTCTCTTCTATTTATATTTAGCATTTCTACTGTAATTTGTTTACCGTAAATCCTACAATGGTAAGCCCTTTGTTTAGTTGTCGTATGATTTAAAACTCTATACAGTAGTCTCTCTAACAACCTTTATTTGTCAATCTATCTATCTATCCATCTATTTATCCATGTTTGTTACTAGCTATCGATATATCTACCTATCGGTTGTTCTCGTCTTCTTTCCGGACCTGCGCAGCACCAGTCAGTGTGTTTATATCGATGTGTTGCTGCCATACAGAACCGAACCCAGCTACCATCACAAACTGTAGCTAAAACTGAAGCGCTACATTTCATTGATAGAAGGTGGCGGCAATTTTTTTCTCATTGGTATTGTTTCTAAAGGAGTGATGTGGGGGACTCGTGTAGTGGAGACGTGTAAAAGGGCTTCGGGACTGACATCTTCCTTTCTGGCTAAGTTTTCATTAGATTATTGTAGAGGAAGTCGAGGTTAAAAAAAAAAGGAAACGCTGTCAGCATATATTTAGCAAAATCTATTGAGATTGCACCTATTCAAAGTATGTTTTTGTAAGAAAGAGGAAAGAAACAATACCTGAGATATGACAATAACTCGGTTTTTGTAAAAGGATTCTTCCTCTTCGGCAATTTTCCTTATAAATTTTGTGAAAAATGATTTAGTCGTTGTAAACTCCCATTGGTAATTTTTTTTTTTAATCTGTACAGTCCCCAAAGTTTTTGGTATTATGGCCAGTGGTCGACTATACATTTTTTTCTTCTGGATTTGATAAAAGAATTTGTGTCGCTTGAAATCCACTAAAACATGCATTCAACATTGTTTGCTTTTTTGCCTGTATGTGTCAGGATTATTATTATTATTATTATTATTATTATTATTATTATTATTATTATTATTATTATTATTATTATTATTATTATTATTATTATTGTGAAGGCGGTGTGCTGGTAGAATCGTTAGCAAGCTGGACGAAATGCTTATCGGTATTTCGCCCGTCGCTACGTTCTGAGTTCAAATTCTGCAAAGATCGACATTGCTTTCATTATTTCGGGATCGATAAATTAAGTACCAGTGAAACACTGGGGTTCGATGTGATCGATTAGTCCCGTCCCCTTGAATAGTTGCCCTTCTGGCTAAATTTGAAACCCTTATTATTAATATAGAGTGAGAGAGTAGCGCATGCCATCAAAGAGACACTGGGATACAAATGTACAAAGCCCAATATACCCGTGATCCATCATAACTACCCATCTGATAAAGGTACACCAGGCACATGCATCACAACCACATGTGCGCGACATGGTGACCCATATGTGCGCAAAATATTTAGCGTGGTGGACGAGATTGAAATGACTGAAGACAGATACCTTCTCTTCGGCCATGCCCTAATCTACTTTTTCAAGTTCCACTTTAAAAGGAAAGTGACGTTTTCAAGTTCCACTTGAGAAGGAAGGTGTCGGTAATGAGAGAAGTTCTCCCCAGGATTTTTGTTGAAAGATGGGTGAATATAGCGTCTAAATGGGCCTACTCTGAACTTTCGATAGTAAACCGGAAGAGTTGAGAAGGAGAGAGGCCCCTGCTGAGGTGCACACGGCAGTCGGGATAACCAGGATGTGTGGGGTTCCTCGGTTGTTCTCTTGAGGAATGGACCCCTTTTGGGCAATTTTCATTGTTTAATTGTATTGTTAAATGTCATTGTTATTTTATTGCTTACTCAATTTGTATGTTAAACCCCACCCGTCCCTAATTTCTTGCTCCAATTTGTTTTGTGTTCGGCCCTTGTCGCCAATAAAAGATTATTATTTTTATTTGTAGTAGTATTAAAATTTCCTCCTTCTCATATCATTATTCCACTTTAATTAACTTTTAACTAATCAAATATCTTTTTTTCATGACCAGGCATTTAGTTAATTATTTTCTTCTTGGGCATGCTAATGATAATTAACCTACTTTAATTAACTTTAACTATTCAAGTTAGTATTTTTCTTCAATTATTGATTTTTTAAATTTTTTTATTGTTGAAGACCAATGAGGGAGCCTTCACAAGAAGATTCGAACTGTTAGAAATCGCAACATTCTATAATCTTAGGTGGACGCGCAATGATCCAGTGGTTAAGGCAGCGCACTCGCTGTAGTAGGATCACACTTTCGATTCCCAAACCGGGCGTTGTGAGTGTTTATTGAGCGAAAACAGCTGATATATTTCTCTACAACTACTACCACAGTCATTAACATAGCTACTCGTATTACAAATATTCTTGCTGCCGTAACTACTACTACTATTACTACTATTAGTTGGTTGAATATTGAAAGAAGTTGAATTGAACCTGTGCGTGTGTTATTATTTTTGGCGTTAGGACTCTTCCAAGATACAATGAACCAGAAATAATGATATGACGTGGAAATTCGACGTATGGATTATATATATTTTGCTCGATAACAAAAGACATGAATGGACAGGTTTCTGCTTTATTCTAACCTCGGCATATAAGTATATACTTCACTATATTTTCCGAAGTGATTATGATGAGA
Organism: Octopus bimaculoides; assembly: GCF_001194135.2. Taxonomy (NCBI): domain Eukaryota; kingdom Metazoa; phylum Mollusca; class Cephalopoda; order Octopoda; family Octopodidae; genus Octopus; species Octopus bimaculoides. The sequence goes on along the minus strand of NC_068995.1, from coordinate 6,135,981 downwards.
GAGATGTTAAATGAATTTAGCAGATTGGAGGGTGTTTGGTGTAGAGAAGTGGCAATTTTCCAAAAATAAGTATGAAGAGGCAAATTAAACTAAATTGGTATGAGAAACAAATGGACAAAGGAAACGGTAATATTCTATAGAAAATTAAATAAATTGGTTAAGAATAAAGCACATAGTAATTTGCATGTGTGCATCTGTATATCGGTGTATGTATATACATGTACATGTATAGGGATGTGTGTAGGTGCATATGTATATAAGCACATACAAACAAAAAGTGTTTATATATGTATGCGAACATATACACAGACATAAGCTTATATATATAAATGTTATAATGTGCGTATAAATAAATATAAATTGTACGTATGTGTGTGTGTTTGTGTGTGTGTGTGTGTGTGTGTGTATGTGTGTGTGTGTGTGCGTGTGTGTACGTGTGTGTGTGTACGTGTGTATGTGCAGTCACATATTTTAATATGCCTATATAGGCGTACATACGTCTGTCGCTCTCAGCGTATGTGTGTGTTCGTGTGTCTATAATAATTGTAAGGTACGTATGCGTGAATTTTCAAAGAATGACAAGAAAAGCTTAGAAATATTTGAGACACTTAGTAAAGTAGTCAGAAGAGAAGGAACATAAACAAAACAGGTTGAAAACAAAAACAAAACAAAATCGAATACAATTTTATATATATATATAATAAAGGTGAAATTAAATAAAATTATGTATATTATAAAAAGAAGAATTTTTGAAAAAAATTTATTAAAAATATATTTGTGCAGATAAACAATGTCAACCAGTACAGGGCTTTATAGCTTTCAAATTGGAAAAGAAAATTCTTTCAGCTATCGATTTATTTCAGCTAACTTCTCTACAAGGTTGATACGTGTCTGTGTGTATTTAGATGCATATACATACACCACGCATACATACATGCATACATACATACATACATACATACATACATAATTACATACATATATATATGTATTTTTGTATGTATGTAATCGGACATGGTGTAGACGTTTGAAGAACGTCAACCGGTGTACTTAACCCTGCTGTGTGTGTATTTTGCCTAGCGGCCCCTTATCTACTGTTTTCACATCCCACAGTGCATAGGTTATCTTTGATTTTTGAAGGATCGATACAAAAATTCACTAGCTTATAGATTTATATTCCTATAATGCATCCTAGCTCGTAATGGAATTTTAATAGACGACAAGTCAAGAAGAGCAGTTCTTTAAGACACAAAGGCTTTGTATCATGGTACCACGAGTCGTTTCCTACCGGTTCGTAAATCGACGACGCAGTGAACAGAAAAGATAAATGTCTAAACATATTGGCGACATTTGCTGGAGTTAGTATATAAATGAAGGAATCTAAATAGTTATGGAAATGATGTTGATGTAAGCTTTGTAAACATTGATTTTTTCCCCCTCGTTTTGATCAATCGTTACCATTCCCTCTGTTTTTTTTTTATATTCACGACAAAATTCGATATAACCTTCCAATTTTTGCATCGCTTTTCTGTGATTACCCCTCACGTAATCCCTCCTTACGGTGTGCCACGATGATTATCTATCTATCTATCTATCTATCTATATATATATATATATATATATATATCTTCTGCTAGAGTCTAATAATGTTCTATTTAAAAGAACTGCCTTGCTTCATAAAACGTTTTAATCATATATCTCAGGTTACAACATGCTGACGATCTCCAAAACGAATGAAATAGTGCCATGTATCTAGAAATTTTAAGAACTCCGTAATCAGTAAACAGAAAACAGTAAATAAATGAAATATATGCAATCCTTATAACTTTCACCTTGTTCCTTCATTTTAAATTTCTATTCCCTTTCACTAAAGGTACAAGTCTCCAACTTTTGGATGGGGTTAGTCGACCCCCTAATGTTGAACTAGTACTTATGTTATGGATTCCGAAAGAATCTACCTGGGCTTTATCTGAATTTAGAACGTAAATACGGACGAAATTCCGCTAAGCAATATGGTGGAATAAGCATGTTATTATTTGAATGTGTCACGCAAATCTTCCCGCGGTTTCGATGTCATATATCCGACACATATGACAAGGAAGTATGCCTTGACTCTTATAAGATGATGTCTGCTTCGAAACATACGTCGACACATATGGCGAAAGGTCTGCACTCGACTATGCTTGTATTTTTACTCTTGTTTTCAAATTCTGAAAATCAGGATTGTTTTAAACAATGAGTGGGGGGAAAAATCAATCTAGATTTGTTTTTTTCAGTGAGAGTAAGCACTATTGGATGGTAATTTATCCCAGATAAACGAAGTTAATATTCTTACATGGACTTACGTTATCATTTTCCGGCTGAGCTCGATCAGCCTAAAAAGACAACGCAATAACAGCCGAATAGTAAAATGTGTAAAAGATTACGATTCTGTGAAACTTTGTCAGGGAAAGGGAAATGATGTTAGTGGCAGATAAAGAAACAAACAGGGACGCAATAATAGGAAAGCATGTGGCAGTTAGATAACTCATTAAACTATCTATGTGCACATATTCTTACTCCATATTCTCTACAAATGAATATGAAAAATAACAAAGAACACAATTTGACCTTTGTAGTAGCAACAAAATTTTCGAACAAAATGTCTGCCAATATCTCTGAGATCGTTTCGTTGTGAGAAGGGAAAGCAATAAGTGGCACTTGACTAATCAGATGAAGTAACATGGTATAACTGAATATACTTGGTATGTACCGGAGTCACATGTCTGCCGATACTACTGACAATGCAAGTGTCAAATATTGGAATGGGAAATGGATATTTGAGAAGAGCTGATGTAAATGAGTTATACAGAGAATATAGGATTGTAGAAGCAATTATTACTAAACTTGATTGTGGATAGCTATCGCAAATGAAGAAAGACATAACCTAACTTGAAGCTGTTCAGTAAATCTGAGGTTTCTTTTTAAATATAAGTAGACATCCGAAAAAATGTGCTCAGATATCTTCAGTAATCAGAACCAATTTTTGCAAACTTTTAACCGTATATATATATATATATACACACACACACAACATATAATGCTATATATCTAAATTTACTGCATTGTTCATCTTTTCATTATTTCAAGACTGCAGCTAGATGTGAGAGATAATGTGGGAGACTGGACTGGACTTCATTCCAGCTGGTTCGAGACGTGTTTTTTCACTTGTTAATCATCAGGAATGTTCGGCTTCAGGTGAAATACTATGTCATAGTTACTTGGTCATCTTTCAGGTTAAGGAATTCAGGCAAGATAGGAACCACCTTCCTCACCGACAGCATCCACCTCCGTCAGTGGGGAGATGTTACGGTTGTGGAGACTGTGGTGGGGGAAGGGGGTGATTATGATTACGGCAGGAGGTGGTGGTGTTGGAAGTGAGGATTGGCCACGTGCCATGGGATAATAACAATTTCCAGCATACTGCTTGGTTATTAATTTCTTAAAAGCTTCGCTAATGGCACCTGCAACGATAAATCTCTCCGGACACAGAGACAGAGAGAGCGACAAAGTGAGAGAAAGGGCGAGGAAGAAAGGAAGAGACAGAAAGAGAGAAGAGTGACAGAGAGAAAGTAAAATAAATGTGATAGATACCATACCTTATATGACATCATCAACACGTGACTTTGAAAGGAGCGGAGAAACGGCTTTGATGCTATCAAAATAATTTTCACACATCTCTTCTCATATCCTTCTCTCTCTTAATGTGGTTTATCTAACTTTTGACCTTATATATACAGCATATATGTGTGTGGTGTGTGTGTGTTTGTGTGTGTGTGCCATATGTGCCTGTGTTCGTGTGCTTACATAAGTAAATGCTATACCTTACATATGATGTATGACTGCACGTGTATATGTATAATTAGATAAATGTGTGCATATATATATATATATAGATATATATATATATATATATATATATATGAATATACATAAACTTATAATGATGCGTATATATGTATGTATGCATGCATGTATGTTGGTATGTATGTATGAATGTATGTTTGTATGTATGTATGCATCTATCTATCTATCTATCTATCTATCTATCTATCTATCTATCTATCTATATGTCTATCTATCTATCTATCTATCTATCTATCTTTTATTATAGTTGTGATTTTCTGTGTGTAACTTCAAATATATCACCCAGCAAGAGAGCCATCATCAAAATCACCATCTCTACAATGATCGCCACCACTCGCACTGCCATCTACATGAGAACTACATGTCTGTGAGTGATGTTTAATCGGTGATAAATGCCAGTAGTTTGGTTCGTATGATTTACGCAAAGAATTAGATGGACAAAGCGAAAAGGAACTAATTATGATTATTACCAATAAGAATATCTTGTCATAAACATAAGTGGACTAGTTGTGGATGAAGTATAAAAAGGCAAAGGGGGTGGGGTGGCTTTGTAATTTGACATTTATCTGTCAATTTAATTATTACGAAATGTAATTAAACAGCACAAAGGAGACATCACCACTTTTGAGTTTTCTGATACACGCAATTGACAGCCACACTCACTCACGCAACGAAGCACACAGACATACACACAAAAGCACAACGAGAAATAGAGAGAGAGAGAGACAGAGAGAGAGATAGAGAGAGTATACCCGTAGAACATGCGCTTGTAGGGCACAAACACAGACACAAAGACACACACATAAACGCACATACATGCATACATACATACATACATACATACATACATACACACACACACACGCGCACACACGCGCACACACACACACACACACACACATATATATATATATACACATATATATATAT
>NC_068995.1:6129181-6131036 GCF_001194135.2 Octopus bimaculoides | reverse complement strand
ACACCCACCTATTTATATATATATAACATCAAATCATCCAACTAGAAAGCAAGTATTTTTCATGGCATAAATACTTAAAAAGAACAAAGTCAGCAATGACTACGTATGATGAATTCCCAATTGTGCTTGACAATTATATCGCCTTGTGTGAATGGTTATTTGTTTCTGCACAGAAATTCACAAAACAATTAGCTTTGTGACATGAAGATATGACAATATAGAACTAATTATCTTAATTAAATTTCAGTCATAAATATTGTGGTCGACGCTTTCTCGTTTGTTTTACGCATCATATATATATATATATATATATATATATATATATTAATGCTGTATTTTAAAAGGTAAAGAAACATGTGTCAATCGTTTTATCAAGTTAGCTTACTGTGACTTTCGTTTAGCGCTTAAATTATGACTTGTTTCTGGGTATCTTTTATTAATCTCTTGTTGCTCTCTCACTCCTTATCATTTCACGAAATGAACTCGATGCAAGGAGCGGAAATTTAATTTGTTGACACAAAACATACATTTAATGCGCATTAATCAACTTATGTGAAACATAAATAGCTGCGAATGGAACTTGAACTTAAGGTAGACAAAGAAGTATATCAGCTGAATTACCTACCCCTACAAGACTAATTGAATTGGTTAAGCGTTACAACTCTCTAACCATTTCTTTCTCTATATATAGAAGAGCAGCTAACAATCGTCACCTGGCATGACCTTCTTGCCAGAAGTCCAAAATTGTTGGTGAGAAGCACGATAGTCGAGGTAAAAGGTAACAACGAACAGATTAACTCCTTAAACTAACATTCAATTCTAGTTTTTCTATTTTGTACCAAATACTGGTTTATTACATTGCCACGTGACCATATATCCGGGCAGAGGTATGACGGTAAATATAGTTGAACCAACACTAGAGCTTACCTTGTGTTTCATCTATCCCGATAGGATGATAGGGAAATTAGCTTAGTTGTTTTTTTTTTAAATTCAGGACGTAGTTTAATTAAATACAAAACTTATGTTGACTGACAATCTATTATTTCTATTTTGTATTATTGAAATAAATATTGAAATAAATGTGATTTTTTTTCTGGTGAGAAACAGCAGACTGAATACATTCATTTAAAAGTGATGTTATAAGAGTCTCATACTCCAAACCAGAAAATTTAAACATTCCTCTTTCAAAACGTATTTCGTTGTCCTATTCCTACCCGTAGGAAAGGAAGATTGTGAAATATCCTTTTCGATAATACGATGGTATCGTAGGCGCGCATGTCTTCCGGATCGGGCGCGGTAAGCGCTTCTTGGGAAAATGTCTTCAAGATTATTTCGACTTTAAACGATGTCTGTCCTCGTTTGTCCCCACTATGTTTAGGCCCTCCTGTATGCAGTAAAGAAATAAATATTTTCAGTAATGCGTGGATGACAAATCAAATTATCTGGAAGACAAATATATATATATATATATATATATATATAAAGGATTGCATAATTTGTGCAGATCTCTGCATGTTGCCTGCATCCATGTGTGTGTATGCACCCGAAGAGCCTGTGATATTTTATTTACACGCTGTATTGAAATTTTATGATTTTTGCCATTTTATATCTTTGCTTATATCATGGTCTGGGCAATTTATTTATAATTACTCGTTGAGCACTTTGAGTGAGTTGTACATCACACAGATGAGTTGAGAAGTACTCTGTTGCTTTACATGATTTACTCTATCTCTTTCTCTATCACTCACTTACATACACACACACACATACACACACAAACGCACACATATTCTCAATCACATACACAAAGAAGAGAGGGAGAGAGAGAGAGAGAGAGAGAGAGAGAGAGAGAGAG
>NC_068995.1:6128407-6129144 GCF_001194135.2 Octopus bimaculoides | reverse complement strand
GAGAGCGAGAGAGAGAGAGAGAGCGAGAGAGAGAGAGAGAGCGAGAGAGAGAGAGAGAGCGAGAGAGAGAGAGAGAGACGAAGATTACATGTAATCACGTCCATGTTACCGTTTTTATTTCATGCCATATATCTCGTTTTATTAAATAACTGTCATTATGGCATCGATTTTGTAATTTACATTTCACATTCGTCTTAATTGTTTATAAATCTCAGCTGGGAATTATCCCACACAATCTCATAAATACATAAACTGTCACACATACACACACACACGTGTGTGCCTGTGTGTGTGTGTGTATATGCTTGTCTGTATATATATATTACATATGTAGAGTGTAATTATATTGAACTGTACAGTATCACATTATCTAACCAATAATTTATGTCCTTATTAACATTAATAGACACAAACACAGTATACTTGTGTGAAATTGTGATTTAATTGACGTTAAGGAGTCAGTGGAAGCCAAAAACAAAATCATTAAATACGATATTAATTTTGTGTTGATCTTTGCTTGAATATCTTACGGAATTTTAATCGTATAATTTGAAAAGTGTTTTCAAACTATTTCATATAATAATTTCAGTGAATCGATAGCATTTAATAGAGTCTAGAAAGATAGGTGTATTGAGGAGAAAGCTGAAGTGTATGTAGATATTTTCTCACTATTTCAGCTGATTCACTCCTAGGTATATACATATATATATATATATATATATATATATATATATATA
>NC_068995.1:6118756-6127842 GCF_001194135.2 Octopus bimaculoides | reverse complement strand
ATATATATATATATATATATATATACTACCAAGTATATTAACGGTAGTAGATAATACTGTGCCTTATCAACATATTAGCGGCGTGATACACTTATGTCTGCAGGTTTACTATAGACCTTAAATCCTGCACTAAAAGTTAGGACGCCCATTTAAGCAATGTGATGGAACATTGAAAGACAATAGGTAATGGGTGTATATCCACATTTCAGGACTTATTCTCCTTCTTCAGAACAACATCCAGCCCAGGAACTATCCACGAAGACAATGCTTAAATACACCCTAAGTTTAGAGGGCCAATATTATTCGATAGACTAATTTATATATTAAGCGCATTACGGGCATAACTACATTATGAGATCTAGTTGTGTTTCTTCAGGTGATGTATAATTTTTGTCTCCGTAAGTTTAAAATCCCCCGCTTCAAGAACGCCCTCTCTGTATGTCGTGGCTTGATTTTAATAGTAGTTACTCGCGCGTATATACATACACAGATGCTAGTGTGCGCACACACACACTTAAACATATATATATATATATCTACTTACGTACTCACGCACACACGAACACGCGTACACTCACATGTTTTGTGCGCGTGCATGTATGCGTGCATATATGTATATATGTATTTGTGTATGAGATTTGTATGCGTGCATGTATGCGTATATATATGTATATGTGTGTATTTGTGTATATATTTCTGTCTTATATATATGTATGTCTAAATATGTATATAAATATGTACATTCATCTGTGTATTTTCGTGTATATATGTATAATATAAATGGTTTAGGAAGCGTATATACTGCTGAAAAAATATTCATGTAATACAGCATGAACATTTTAAATTTTAATTTTAATGTATTAATTGACTTATATTTCGTCTATACTTATTCATCATATGTATTTGGAACCTGTCCTTCGATTTTAGGTTTTCTTCCATTTTACAATAGGATAGCACAGGATGATTCTACTACGTTCTTAACAGAATATGCCATAACTAAACCATATACACACATACATATATATATTTATATTCGTGTGTGTGTGTGTGTGTGTGTGTGTGTGTGTGTGTGTGTGTGTGTGTGTGTGTGTGTGTGTGTGTGTGTGTGTGTGTGTATAACATATGTCTCACTGGTTTTTAAAGACGATGGCTGTTCAAAGTATTTACGACTAGTTTGGTCCGGCAAATTTTTTGTTTCTTTTTTTCCTGCATTAGAAATAGCATTTCAATAACCTCCGGTTGTGGTGAGTTCTATGTTAACACCCATTTTCTATCTATAGGCCGCGGCTTCTGTTAATATTCTGTAACGCCTTCATGTTTCATCGATCATGCTGTTCTTGTAGCCTGAATCTCTTTAAACACTCGATAAAAGCGAGAGTGTTGTTGTAACTCGTTTATTCATGTTTCTGAAAGAAGGGACATAGCAATCAATCTTTCCCTAAATTTGCCATCTGTCATCCTAATATAACAATTTTCTGTGATGACAAGTTCCCTCTATATTGCGCTTACGCCTGATATACATATAGTGACTACTCTATTGTAGTATGCATTAATTAGTCATGGACTGAACTTTCTACATAAATAATCGACCACATTGTATACAGTAGACAAATGGAAATAATATCTTATTTATTAGTAGTGCAGTTAATATCATTTACAGCTTAAGGTTCTGAAAATAGCGTCAGCTAAAAATTCCAGTTGACGGCCAACTAATAAATATGATGGCGTATAACACCACTAAACGATGCACCATTTGATTCTCTCTCACTAATGTAATCTTTACTGTCATGTATATATATAATTCACAGACTGCTAAATAGATATATAGATAGGTAGATAGATAGATAGATAGATAGATAGATAGATAGATAAGCACACACACGGATAGATAGATAGATAGATAGATAGATAGATAGATAGATAGATAGATAGATGGATGGATACATGCATAATACATACATACATACATACATACATACATGCATACATGCATACATACATACATACATACATATGTAAATACATATGTTGTTGGTTGACTATCGTGTTCGATAAACTCCAACCAGGGACTTTCTTCAGTTGTGAACTCTTATACGGGATCCGAGGCAGAAATCAGATGCATAATGACAGCTGCATAATGGACACAAGCCTTAATGAGGTCGACAAATAGAATGTAGAGATCCATATTTTGTTCTTTACATTTCTCTTCAATCTGTCTTGCAGCGAATATGTCGATCGTCCTTTTGTTCCAACGAAAACTACATTGGATTTCTAGAAGTCTCATCAAGAAGGTGAACATTCAACCTATTCATGTTGACCTTGGCGGGGATCTTGCCAGTGATACCTAAAACAGAGATCCTGCGATAGGTGTCGTAACTGGACATTGCCCTTGTACAGATGCACTAGTCTAGTATCTTTCAAATCTTGCGTTCGACAGCCCCACCCCCAGCACGTACAAAGGAATTTTTGTATCAGAGATGGACTATCTATTTTGAAAACCTCAAGCGAAATACCATCGGGAAAGATTATATGCCAAGCTGCAATTCTGAAATTTCTTCAACCACTTCAACCTCAGTGGATATGTTGTCAATTCCGTCACCTCCATCTTAGGACCCTATTTGATGCAACCATCAGCATGCTTCCCGGTTGAATTCCTCAGTGTGACCAAATGAGATTATGGATATTATCCAAACTTTTCCAGTTTTGGTATATCTAAAGGTGTCCTGCCGTTTCGCTTCGGGAATCCGTCTCGCGAGTCTTTCGTGCGACATTCTAATCACGCGTCCACAGTAGTACTCGAACTGTGATTACGGAATGCGGTGAAGTAGCGGCTTGATGTGAAGAGACTGCTTCATCTCTGAGCTACACATTCTATCGACTATGTATACTTAATGTATACGGATATATATGTATGATGTATGACATATGTGTATATAATGGCGTGTATATGTGTGTGAATCTTCTTGACGATACACGTTTGCAGTGTGCCTGTGTAAATGTGTCAGCTATGAATTACATTTCCAATATCTGTCTCTCTTTCCCTCCCTCCATCTTTCTCCATCTCTCTCTCTATATATATACGTTTATGTGTTTGTGTTTGTGTGTGTGAATATGCACCAACATATACTTAAATCTATCCACACATATATATGCATGTGAGTTTATATGAGTCTAACTATGCATTGGATTTATATATGTCTTCTACATATTGTATTTCCAATATTTATATACGTCGTACAATTTCAGAAATATTTTCCTCTATAGAACCAGCACAATCGAAGTTAATAAAATTTATAAAAAATACCAACATTTTCCAAGACATGTAATGATTGCAATAAAATTTATTCGTCTGCAAAATTCTTCATCGAAAAATTTCTCAGACAAACGTTATTTTTGTTTTTACCTTTCCGTTTGTATATTTATTTTATATTAAGTTATGATTTTTTTTACTGTACAGACTTACAAACTCGTATACATACGCACATGTGAATATATTAGTTTTTAGTGGATGTCTTTAGTTTTTATTTACATATCTCCTAAAATTATTCATTGGTGTCTACATAATCTTCAGTATATGCAAACATATACGTGCATTCCAATATATATATATATATATATGCACAAACTGTTTGTTAAATAAGTCATCTGTATCGACATGCTTTGCATCAGATCGCTGGAAGCAATTTTCTTAATATTCGAACACAGGAGCGGTGGCAGCGGTGATTCTGACAGTGACAATGAATCATAATAATAATAATAATAATAATAATAATAATAATAGTAAGTGAACATTGTAGTCACATAGAATGGCCAAACAGAGAGAGTAAAAGATTGTAGGGGCGTAGAATTGCCCAGCGGGGTGAGACTGGAAGACCCGAATGATGATGGGAACAAGTATCTTGGAATCCTGGAGCTGGATAATATCTTGTACAGAGAAATGAAACACAGGGTCATCACTGCTTATTTGAAGCGTTTCAAACTTCTCTTGAAATCAAGACTCAACTCAAGGAACCTTGTGACTGCCATCAACATATGGGCTGTTGCTGTAGTCCGCTATAGTGCACCCATCCTGAAATGGACACAAGCGGAGATTAAACAGCTCGATCGCACTAACCGAAAGGCAATGACAATGCGTAGTGTCTTTCAGCCTAAGACAAATGTACACGTGCTCTACACGAAGAGGGTTAAAGGTGGACGTGGGCTAATTAGCGTATGGGAGTGCATCAATAATGAAATAAGAAACATGGCAAAATATTTGGCAAACAGCAAACAAGACCTTCTACAGTATATTACTAATGCAGTGGAATTTACCAAAAAATGGGCTGGAGAGCGCCTATGATTTCCGGTCGCGAATAGGCAACCAAAGTCAATCACATGGCCAGTTCACCCGTTAAACTAACAAATTAAAAGATCAGAACCGTCATGGAGGTGACTCAGCACGCTTGACCTAAAAACGAATGCTGAAAGCATAATCATCAACTCAGTGGTAAACTTTTTGTCCGGCGTGGTAACGATTCTGCCAGCTAACCTCCTTGGGAATTAAACAAGCCACGAGACTCAAAAGATTGTGTTGACATCAACGAACCACATTCTCAGAAAGTTTCTAATATATACGTGCCTTAGGTCTCTGGTTGAGACCCGGTCGGATGATGAAACTAAGAGTAAAATTGATGCAGATAGACCAGACAATATATTGAAGGACTTCAGATAAAAATCATGCCTCCTCATCGATATGACTGTCTCAATAGACATAAATGTGTCTGTCAAAACCTACCAAAAACTGAGCAAGTATAAAGATCTTGAAATAGAAATTGGCAAAATGTGGAACCTCAAGACTAACACAATACTTGTCATAGGTGCCCTAGGAATGATAGCATTATTGTCCCAGTATTTCTACAATTTTATTTTTCGACATCGAAGTCACGAACCGTAAAGTTGACCTCAGCTCGATTTGAGCTCAGAATGTTAAAAACTGAAAACGTATACTGCAGTCCATTCTGTCAATCCATGCTAGGTACCGGAGACAATCGATTATATCGATCCGGGTATTTCAATAAAAATATTTTTTATTCACCATTTCTCCAACCAAGATGAAATGTGGATTTAACTTTGATGATATTTGAACTCAGAACGCATAGATTGGGACCAAATATCGCAATGCATTAAGGATTCTGTCAATCAGAAGTGAAGGTACGAGGAGGAGAGGAGGAGGAGGAAGTAGGGGAGGCAGTAGGACGTAGGATGTAAGGTGGTTACATGAAGAAGCCATCGACAAAGCGGAAAAGTCTATTAGCGGAAGTATTAACCCATTTTCAGGATTTGTCTGTTTGGAACAGATTATATCATGGGTCAATGACGTTTGGTCCTCCAAACTGGACAATGAACTATGTCCTTCATTGTATGTAGTTAATGTGGCTATTATTTCTGCCATGACGTATGACCGTATTTAGACATCGTTATTGGTAGATTTTTATTAGAAGAATTTTATTGAATTTATACACCAGTTCAGATATCGACGTATAGATCTGTATATCACAAAGACAGAATTTGGTTAGAGAAGGACAAAATGGCAGTCTCAGATTTGTCTATGATTACACATATCATTGTTAATTAGTGTAGCTTATCATTGATAATTAAGAACGACTGCTCAAATTATGAAAGCTTTTAAAAGTATTTCAAGTCTGATATTTGTTAGAGATAAGTAGGTCAGTCATAAAACATAAGATTTATTGATTTCAATATGTTATTTCGTTGTTGTTGATATCGACGTTGCTGTTGTACTTGTTGCTGCTGCGACATGTTTTTGTAAATGCTGTTTTTATTTTTTATTTTTGTTGTTACTGATGTTGTGATTGTTGCAGTTTATTGATGCCGTTAAATTTACTCTTTTTGTTGTTGATGTCGACATTATTGTTGTAGTTGCTATTATTGTTGTTTTGCTACTGTTATTATTTTTATTACTATTTTTGTTACCAATGCTGTAGTTTGTCTTACTGTTGCTGTTGTGTTCATTGTCGACGTTCCTGCTGCTCTTGTTTTTTTTATTGCCATTATTGTTGAAGTTGTTCTTGTTGATGGTTGTGGTTGCAGTTGTTGAAAATATCCCCTTTTTTAAGGCGGTGATCTGGCAGAATCGTTAGTCAAATTTCAGGCATTCTGCCTTTAGCAGAGAGGATATCAAAGTTTCTTTCAAGGCTGAGAGCTGGCAGAAATGTTAGCACACCGAGCAAAATGCTTAGCTGATCTAGTACAAAAATTTGAAAGTGATATTAACGTTCGTATTCATGTTATTGTTGCCTATTATTCAGAAACGTTTATTTCATTCACAATGCCAACAGACAAAATACATTATCACCGCATACGATGCCTGTTATAGCAGCTAAATCTTTCTCAAATCACACACTACCTTCTTAAAATAATATCACAGTTGACAATATGAATCGAGTAAAGCAATGAAAATAGCGTCAGAATAGTAATGGTTAAAAGATTTTCTCCCATAAACCTGCTGCTCATTGGATGACCTGGGGCTAAACACCCCGAGAACATAATAACAGACAATTACAATTCTTAGTAATTTATTACTTGTGCAGTCTTGTGGAAATTGGATAAGGGTAGGATGACCATCGCCGCAGTGTATTTCACCATTGATATTTTCCATCAGGGAAATGACCTGGAGTTGAATCCATTACCAACTAAAACAACCACAAACAACTGCAAAATCAACAACATTTGAAATGATTGTGTTGATGTTTCCGGTCAATTAGTTAATACTAATGCTAATATATGAACTGTGACGTTTCTATATAAAAAAAAAGCATACAACATGATCAAGTACAGCATAAAATATTTGCTGTCTCATTTATTGGGATATCATAATGTTCACTCGACCAGGGAAACATTTACTAAAATAATGGCGAGCTTCTGTATTATTTTCCAATGTGGATTAGATATAGCTCCCGGATAAACAAAATGGTTACCGCGTATATTTTTTCCATATATTTTTTTTGGTTTTATATCTCATTGATGATACGGAGATGGTGGCCTGGGTGGTGTTGGTGTTGGTGTTGGTGTTAGAGCAGGTGCTGAGCATTTTAAAGTTTGATTTGTCTTGTAAGGAGATATTACATGTTCGATGCGCCTTTGAACGTTTACACACACACTCACACACACACACACACACACACACACACATATATATATAATCATATTTATATACACATATATAAACGCATATATATGCGTATATATGTATATATAGATACATACATATGTACATATATATATACGCCTATATATACAATTTATATATGTATTTATATGCATTTATATATATACATATATCTATGCATATATATTCATATCTAGATGTATGTATATGCGTATATATATATATATATATGTATATGTATGTGTGTGTATATATATATATGTATATATATATATATATATATGCACATGCAGGTATGTATACATATATGTATCTATATAATTTATTTTCATGTATATATATGTATATGTATGTCTATGCATTTGAATATAACTATAAGTGTACACATATATATATATATATATATATATAAATATATATGTGTGTGTGTGTGTGTGTGTTCGTGTATACATATGTGTGTGTGTATCTATATATAAATATATAAATCTACACACACACACACATATATGAACGTTTGTGTGTATGTGTGTATGTGAATGAGTATGCATGTAGCCTCTGCTTTTAAAATAGTTGTTTCCGCATCATCCTTAGGGTTGGGAATGTGTAACGTGGCACTTTATTTAACAGTGTGAAGCCCTATGATGAGATCTTTTGCAACAACATGTAATTAAGTAGCGGGAAAACAAAACTGGTTTAAAATGTGTGTGTATTCATGGTGTGTATATATGTATGATTTGCATGTGTGGGGATATATATATATATATATATATTCCTGCGTGCGTGTTTCTAAGTTTATGTATAATGATAGTGCAAATGTATATCTTATGGGAAATACAGTAAATTGATCAGATAATTGACGTGGAATTGTGGAAGATACGCTCCGCTTTGCACTGGAGTGTGGTTTTATGTTAGTGTGCTTCTGTATATATATATTTATGTATGTTTGTCATAGTGTGTATGTATTCGTGTATGTTTATGAGATTGTGTTTCTGTGTTTCTATGTATGTACAGCTACGTGTGTTTAGGGCTTCTATGTTAGCATATACGCATTGGTTTATGCGTATATGTTGATGTGTGTGCGTGTATGTGTATTTATATATGTGTGCATTCTTTATGTGATACTTTTATGTACGTATGCATTTGTATAAGTGTTTGAGTTTGTGTTTGCATGTACATATATATGGGGATATATATATATATATATATATATATATATATATATATATACTTACACATATATATTTGCATATATACGCACACACATATATATATATGTTTGTATATGAATATGCGTATATATATATATATATATATATACTTGTCTTTGTTCGTTGCGCTCCATTATATGCGTGTATATATAGGTGCGTGTATGTATGTTTGTCGTTCACATATGCACAAATTTCGAAGGAGGAAGATAGATAGATAGATAGAGAGAGAGAGAGAGAGAAAGAGAGAGAGAAAATTAGACAGAACAAAGCAAAGATAAAAACGAAAAAGAAAAAGGAATGAATGAAAGCAAATACACACATGCACCCATTAGCACACACTGCACTAATTCAGTCGCGCAGAACTCAAACATACACACACGCACCCATACACACCATATCAGACTCACACACATAATGCGAGTGTGTTGCTGATCACAAGTGTTATTGACAAACGCTATTGGACACAGAGCAGATACAACACCATCAAAGGAATGACAGAACGAATTCTGTGATGGTAATGAGACAGCTACGTCTATATAACGCTGAGATGAACAGAAAATATTCAACGTAATTTAAAAGTATTGTGTGATAGATTTAAAATTTTAAAATCACCTTAGAAGGAAGTTCAAGGAAAAATATGTGGAAATGGGTTGATGGGAAACTGATAGGCTATTCATGTTGTTGTTGTTGGTTGAGGTGATGGTGGTGGT
>NC_068995.1:6116097-6118259 GCF_001194135.2 Octopus bimaculoides | reverse complement strand
ATATATATATATATATATATATATATATATATATACATATAAACATACATACATACATACATACATACATATATACATACATATATATATATATATACACACACATCTATTGCGCTTATGCATGAGTAAATTCATTTTAATTTGGCAGATGTGTTGGAGACAATAGCCCTGTCATGTTAATTCACGATCATTTACATCCTGAGTTCAAATCGCATCGAGGTCGACATTGTCTTCCAATCTTCGCAAATCCTGGGGTTCATATTAAGTAGTGCAGCCTTTAGCCATATTTGAATTTTTATGTCTATTTGCAAAATCATAGTATGACAACGAGAATAGAAACCAGGGTAGGTTTAAATATCTTAAAGATTTCGCCATTCATTTTTCTTTTTTAAAAAGTGCAAATCCTACCAGATCATGAGACTGATTCGAAGCGTATATTTGCAACATGCATTAAAGTTCTCAACAAAAACTGTAAAATGGATTAGCAACGAATTCTTTTTGAGAGCAGTAACCTGTGTTTACTGCAAGATGATGCGAAGTTCCCTAGTTGCATGAGCTGTAATATGCATTAGCAACAAAATGAGATGCTTATATATGAGCCGTAATTTGTACTAACAGGAAGCCGCTGCGAAATGCGTTAACAACGAAGAAGAAATAAAGTGCATTAGCAACAGACTCGTACCTTCGTTAGCGGCTGAGAAAATAATTAAAATCCAAACGGTGGCTTTCACCAGCTTACGGCTTGCGAGTATTGTAATGCACGTATAAAGGAGCCGGTATGCGATAGTGTGCTTTTCACGCGTATGGCATTGGTTTACGACAGCAGAAGATAAAGACCGTACATTGGAGAGAGAATCAGGAGCAAAACATTTGGTTAGCAGAATTGTGATATCTTCCAGTATACAGATTATCTCCAACAGATTATCGCACATATACAATGACGGATAAACGGGAAGAGTATAATGCGTATAAAAACGAATAGAGAACATCGCAAAATATTCTCAGAAAAAAAGACAGGATAGTCACATCTGAAATATAATGATGCTGATTATATTCTAGATTAAAATCACCAAAAAAAAACAACATACAATAACAACACCAACTACAAAAACAAACAGTGTTCGTCACAATATTGGGAGCAATTTACCACA
The DNA here is from genome assembly GCF_001194135.2 of Octopus bimaculoides. Taxonomy (NCBI): domain Eukaryota; kingdom Metazoa; phylum Mollusca; class Cephalopoda; order Octopoda; family Octopodidae; genus Octopus; species Octopus bimaculoides. The sequence goes on along the minus strand of NC_068995.1, from coordinate 6,117,108 downwards.
AACTAAGACTGCTTCATTTAAAGGTGTTGTGTGAAAAGAGTTAGAGAGAGAGAGAGAGAGAGAGAGAGAGAGAGAGAGAGAGAGAGAGAGAGAGAGAGAGAGACAGACAGACAGACAGAGAGAGAGACAGAGAGAGAGAGAGAGACAGAGAGAGAGAGAGACAGACAGAGATGAGAAGGTACAGAAGATATGAGAAGAAATGGGAGTGGATAGAAAAGAGAAGATAACTGGAAATGACATGACAGTTTAGTTTGGTTTGAATTGGTTTTGGTTGCCTTCACTGGAACCAGTCTTGCCTACAAGAAAAATCTTATTAAACAATTAAAGGAACAGAATGCAAACAAGAACAACGACGATACTAAAAATTACTAGACAATACTGCTACTACAATTGATAATAATAATAATAATAATAATAATAATAATAATAATAATAATAATAATAATAATAATAATAGGAAAGTCCTAAGCGTTGCAAGGCAACCAAATTAGAATAGATCACAAAACAATACCAGAATAAAAACGAGAAAAAAATAAGAATACTACTGGTAAGAAGAAGAAGAAGAAGAAGAAGAAGAAGAAGAAGAAGAAGAAGAAGAAGAAGAAGAAGAAGAAGAAGAAGAAGAAGAAGAAGAAGAAGAAGAAGAAGAAGAAGAAGAAGAAGAAGAAGAAGAAGAAGAAGAGCGATAATAGTAATAATGATGATAATAATGACAACAACATAACAACATGGTAAAATGAGAATATCGGCTACAGGGAACATGTAAGAAAAATATGTAATTAAATAAAGAAATAAAGTGTAGTTAATTATAACAGTGCAATTAGTTGTTCTTTAAATAGACACAGCCTGACAGACTCACAAACAACACACAGTTACAATGGTAACCAAGAAACGGATGTGACGTAACGAGGCTGTCAAAGAAAATCACATACACCTCTGCATGAATATATACGTACACACATACATATATATATATATATATATATATATATATATATATATATATATATA
>NC_068995.1:6105002-6115579 GCF_001194135.2 Octopus bimaculoides | reverse complement strand
ATATATATATATATATATATATATAACTGCCAAATATAATTAGTCTAAGAAAACTCCAGTGAAACATGCAGACTCTGTGCCACAATCAATAATCATTTCTTAATTACGAAGAATAAAGATTTATGATGTTATTTTTTTTTCATTCAGTGGTGGTCGTGGTGGCAGGTCTTTTATTTTTTTGTAGAGAAAGTAAAGCGTTACTTCAGTTTGATCTGTAATCTAACTGATGTGACCTGATCTGTCTGTTGTCTCTTGCGTCAGTTTTCCCTTGTTATGCTACTCATCAGTTGCTATATGATCTTTTTGTTATGCGGTATGTGTGTTATGTGATTTTTAACTGTTGTTATGAATGTTTGTTTTGTGTTGTTTCTTTGTTATCTACCTCTTTCTCTACGATCTGGCTGTTGTGCGATTGGTCTACTGTCATATGATATTTCTTTTATATGATTTATCTGTTGTAATGTGATTAGTCTGTTGTTATGCGTTTTGACAGTCAGTATGTTGTCACGTTCCTCGTGATATTTTTGCTGGTGAGTGACAAATTTGTTTCTGTCTAAGTTTTTTTGATACAGTTCTATATTTAAGAGATGAGGAATTATGTACACTATTTTTGGCATTTTCTGGCATGTCGCGGAGTGGTTGAGAGCGCGGGCTACTAACCCCAAGATTCCGAATTTGATTCGAAGAAGTGACCTGAATAATGATAATAATAATAATAATAATAATAATAATAATAATAATAATAATAATAATAATAATAATAATAATAATACCTTAGGAATGGGAACTCAGGTTCGAAATTTACCCAAGATACCTGATGAAGGCTGGAGGGTATATCAGCCGAAACGTTGTGTTAACAACAAACAAGATGAGGACAAATATCCGTCAAATGTAAATAATGTAAATAATGTAAATAAGGATTTTTGATGTCGGATATGTTGTATGGTTATGAGGTAAATCGTTTGCTGAGTGATATCCGTAATCTGATACGGTAGTTACTGCTTGATATCTATGCTACTCTGTGCTATTTCTGTTGTTGTCACATGTACCTCCTATTCACAATTCCGTACGATGATAAGTGCTGCGTCTGTTGTTGTATCAAATGTCGTCTGTTGCTGCATGACACACATTCTGTGTCGTGTGATCTCAACAAGCAAAGACATAAATAAATAAATGCATTTCAATGTGATGCCGGTAACCAAATATCATTCAGGTCTCACAAATACGTTCTCTGTATTCTGCAGCAGATTATCACCCAAATATTAATATACAATTTACTACGAAGACACAAACATGTGGTTTCTCTTTTTCTGTGTGCGTTTTTCCATGGTGCAAGCAATAGTTTCTATTACATTCCATTTCTGCTTTTTATTTCATGGATCCAGAATGATAAGCGAGGATGAAACTAAATAACGTTTTCTTTATGTTCATGAAAATGTTCTCCGTAAAGCATTTTATAAGGAAGTCTGCCAATTTTCTCTGGTGTTCTAACAGTGCCAATTGACCATAAATATTCTATGTAGGGTATGTTATATTACTCTCATAATTCGGTGATAGAAACGCTTGATAGGCAGGCCAGCATATTGCGGTAATCTCTCGTATCTTTACGCTCTGACTTCAAACTCTCCGACATCAGCTGTTTTATATGAACCCGAATTGATAAAGTAACAGTTGACTACTGGCTTTCACTTTTGGCCCTGTTCGCTCTCTCTCTCTCTCTCTCTCTCTCTCTCTCTCTCTCTCTCTCTCTCTCTCTCTCTCTCTCTCTCTCTCTCTCTCTCTTTCTCTCTTTCTCTCTCTCTCTCTCTCTCTCTCTTTCTCTCTCTCAATCTCTCTCTCTATCACAGACACTGTCACAAACAATTCGTGCACAACATTGCACAATATATTTTTTAATTTTTATTTTCGGATTTAACGCCGCCATCACTGTCTTCTGGTGGTTCACTGCATTTTGGTATTAAATTTGACAAACAATCTGCATGTACCAATTTTTCGATGCCAAATACTCCATTTTCAAGTTGTAATTCAGTAGAATCGGTCCCCAAAGCTGCAATCAGTTGGCTGCATGTGTGGACATACAATTTTTTGATTCATGGCTCAACAATTATGGGAGGTGGTCTGTTAGACGAGGTAACCTTCTTCAATGTATAAATTTATGGAATTTTTTTTGACTGCAAATATAATGGCTAATACCTATTTTTCTATTTTACGAACTTTTTTCAGCCGGCAATAATGAACGCGAAGCATGAGCTACTGCTTTCAGGCTACCATCTTCACATTTGTGCAAAATCACAGATGCAAAACCACTTTCACTAGCATCTGCTGGCGCTACTATTTCTAAATTTGGGTCAAAATGTGATAACGACAATTCTGACATTAAGACGTTTTTAATTTCTTCAAAGACTATTAGGCATTTGTCCAAGCAGTTCCACTTAACGTCTTTTTAACACAAAATATACTGGGGTGCCCTTAAAATGTGCATATTCGGTATGTATACCTGGTAGTAAATTGTGAGCCCCCAACATGCTTGTAACGTTGTAATGTTTGTCGGAGGAGGCATATTTTTTATTGCACTCGCCTTATACGGGTCTGGTCTGCGTCCATTTTCATCAATAATCTGCCCTAGATATTTTATTCTTGGCATAAAAAATTCACTCTTTTCCTCGCTGAGCTTAAACCCATAATCTCTTATTCTTTCGAAGACCCCTTTAACATGCTCTGCACGCTGACCTCGAGATACACTTTTTATGTGTATGTCGTCAAGTTAAGCTACAGCGAAATCCGAATCTGCGAGCATAATGTACGTAACTTGTTGGAAATTTCCAGGTGCTACCTTTATACCAAAGGTGAGTTTATTAAATGTATACAGCCCTTTATGTGTGTGTATTGTCAATAACTTTGAACATTCCTCATCGACTTTTACCTGCAAATATGCTTCAGATAGGTCCATCTTTGAAAAACTTTTTCCTCCATTCAACTTCGCGAATATTTTTTCTGGACTTGGTAATTATATGACATCAAACATTCGTTTAATCCCGATGAAAAATCATCGCACACTAGGATTTTATTATTTCTTTCTTCACATAAACTGTTAGGGACGACCATTTTGTGTAATAAATTTTTTTCAATAACGCCAGCTTTTCAAGTCTATCGAATCCTTCGTTGACTTGTTTCAACGCCTCGAAAGGTACCGTTTGATTGGTTTAAATACCGGTATAGCATTTTCTTTCACAATTTTAAGGACATCTCTACCCGAGACATATTCTAATGATTAGAAGACAGATATACCATTGAGACTTATTTGACTACCGTAACAATTTTACGGACTCTATACCTGATGGTTAGAAAATAGATATACTTTTGGACTTAATTTAACTCCCATAGTAATTTTACGGACATATAAACGTGGGACATATTCTGACGATTAGAAAACAGATATCCCTTTGGAACTAATTTAACTACCATAACCATGCTACATCTAAACTTGATATACTTTCTGATGATTGGGAAACAGCTTTGAAACTAATTTGACGACCATAACAATTTTACGGACATCTGAGCCTGAAACATATTCTGATGTTTAGGAAACAGATATGCCTTTCTATAAATCTTGTACATAAGAGAATACTATGAAGAAGTCTCTACAATCTGTCTCGACTCGGTAGAAATAACAGCTGCCTGTCCATGAATAACAATCTGCGGATATAAAACACTGCATCTTAAAAAGAGATTGGACGATGGCAGCTGGACCGATTTTAATTACTGTCTACTAATGCGGAATGACATATCCTCCTTCACGACGATGCTGACCACCACGCACATGGCCTCTACTACTACTACTACTACTACTACTACTGCAGTGTGTTCACTAGAGATAATAGAAACATCAGACATCTTCCCCCCCCCTCTCTCTCTCTCTCTCTCTCTCTCTCTCTCTATCTCTCTCTCAAATTGCACACGAATCTCTTTAAAAAGGAAAGGCGTTGTTGGGGAATGTAGCTGATACACAATATACGGGATAGTCATGGATGGATAATTTTCGATCGTAAGAGTAGACTTCAGTGCATTAAGGGCAATCCTAGGATAAACAACTACATCAGCAACAACATCAATATCAATAATATATTCTATGTTCAAATACATCTCTTTGGTCTGCCATATACCAAATAGAACAATGATGTGCTCAATACATCTGGGTTTGATCGACTAGTTATTTGATTAAGATCGTTCCGATTGTGACCATTCCATCTATTCGTATATCTACGAAGACAATATCCGATATCTCGTTCATTTTCTTTTTTTTTCTTTTTTGAAAACATCAGTTTGTGATTTGAGGTAGATTCAGCTACAGAGACATTGCTGTTGGTTTACCGAAGTAAAACACAAAATATATAGAGTAAGAGAAAATAGAAAGAAACGGAAATTTCCGAGTAGCAAGAATTTCTTAAAGATTTCTTGAATGCTACACAAAATCAGCAACTAATATTAATGGAATATATTTCGTCTAGAATATTACGCAAACATATCATGAGTATAAAAAGCGAAGATTGCCAAACATAAGATTACTGAAGAGAAGAAATGTTATAAAAATATAATCAAATAAGAAGACTAACTAAAGAAGAAAATATCCAATAAGATGATAGAAAAACGAAGATGACCATCATTTACAGAGGTTATAAATCTACGTAGACCAATGCCATTAACACGAGGAACCAATAACAATGAAAACATAGAATGAACATTTGGTAAGAATTGGCAATAATTCTGTAGACGTTCTAGGATAGAATTATTTAAACGACGACGAAAGAAATAAAATTTACGCCCATTTAAGATTGAGAGGAAAAAACAGGTAAGTTAGAGTTGTGTATATAAATAGCGACTTCGCAGAATAAGTTGTATGAGCAGTAAAGGTAAATGTTCGCTATGGAAAGAAATAATTGTAACACATACTAGTCATGTAAGTTAGTACTTACACTACAGTTCTGTGCAATACAAGAAGGATTTCACAGCGATAGAAATGTAAACTAAAAAAGAGAGGCGAGTAAAATTTGAACAAGTGATGGAATTAAAGAAATATTAAAAAGAATACAAGGAGATATCTGTTACACAAGAAAAGTTACTCTCGTAATAATATTCAATAAAATATAAGAAAAGAATCATAGAAGACTGTTTATTGTCTGCAAGAAATAATTGTTCCAATATGTGAATTATAAAATCTTGAGAACTGAAAGAAGTACAAGAAAGGAATGTAAGAATGTTCGCAGTAAAACGTATTTCAAGATCATATTTGTAAATACTGTTGTTATTGCTATGATTTTGTTTAACCCCAAGGTGGCGAGCTGTCAGCAGCGTTAGTACGCCTCAAAAATAGGTTAGCGACATTTAGTCCGTCTTTCATCCAAGGTCAACTTTGCATTTCCTCTTATCTAGGCCGATCAAATAAGTACCCGTTGCGTACTACGGTCGATGTAATCGACGTAGTCCCTCAGCCGAATTCGCTGGCCTTGTGCAAAAATGTGAAACCATTCCTTTGTTTATTCTCATAACAGTTAAGATCAAGGTGACTTACGTTCGAAGACATTTTAGATGCGACTATATTTCTTGCATGTCATAAACCACATTGTTTAATATTCCGTCCTTGTCAGAATATGTTGTCTGGGTCATCAATAATAATTCCGTTCAAATCCAGCGGAATCCAGCGTATATTTTGTACAGCGTTGGATAGTTAATCTTGCGTTATTCATTCCAGAACTATGTGTTCTGAGTTCAAATACTGCTGAAGTCGACTTCGTATTTCATTCTTTTGGAGTCAATAAATACCTGTTGTTGATTCGTGTCTTTTTTTCTTTTTCTTTTGTCTTTCTCTCTCTGTCATGTTTACCAAAAGTAATCGCTAATCTCCAAACATAAAACAAAGCGGATCATCCCAGGTCTCAATATGACCAAAACTCGCTGTATTTCACGAGACGCTTCTGACACTACTTGATCAGAAGTTGTCACTTATGGCATCGTATAAGAATATAAAGAGGCATCAATACTGCACTCGTATTTTATTTTATCGTTTCCGGAGAGTGGAAAACTAAAGTTGATTTACTTTTATTGGGATTTGAACTTATCAAATAGATGACCGCAATTAAAGGACGCAAGATATGTTTGCCATTGTTCTGACGATTCTGTTATTTCATCGTCGAATCAATTGAAGATATTGCTGCTGTTTCTAGCAACGTTTGCGGCCATGTAAGAGACTCAATTGTTATACCCTGTGTAGAACATCAGGAATAGTTTTGAATCAATAAAAGCATTGTTTAAATTATGGCTTCGTTCTTCTCAAACTAGATTTTTCAGAAATTGTAAAATGATATATCTCATCTTTTTTGGAAGACTTAGCTTAATATGTCAGTTCCTACTTTAGACGGGATGTCAGCATTTCATAATCTTCTCGACTTCGTGGCGAAGTGGAGATCAGATAAACAATTACCGATGTACGTAGATGAAACTAAAGAATGATTACTGTCGCATTTCACCTGCAATGTAAAGCGAAACTTCTTTATCGCTAAAAATGAGAAGAAAAAGTATAGAAAAGCTATAGCCTTCATTATTTATTGACAATACATATTGTATCATCTAATTCATAAATAATAACTGTTCCGATACATTCAAACATTCATATGAATTTTGTAATCATTTCAATTATACTTACGAAAAATGAACGAGGCATTCGGGTAGCCCTTGTGGCACAGGGTCTCAGAAGCCTTCTACTAAGTTGTTGGGATGTGAATGATATTCATGGGCTGTTATTTCTAGTAGATCGAGCGACCAGATAGACGCTATTGTATAGATGTTTTATTTAAGCATAACAATTGATAGTAATCATATTCTCTCATATTCTAAAATGGCACCATTTAGAATCCAGCAATGTGTGTATGCATGTAGATATATATATATATATATATATATATATGCAGAGATAAATAGATAGATATGTATATATGTCTCTATATAGGTATATATGTATGTATATATATATATATATGTGTGTGTGTGTGTGTGTGTGTGTGTGTGTGTGTGTGTGTGTGTGTGTGTGTGTGTGTGTGTGTGTGTGTGTGTGTGTGTGTGTGTGTGTGTGTGTTTATGAGAAGTAAACAAGAATTAACGATTTGTATGAGTTCTCTGTGGTAGAAAACGCATGCAATTGTTTTTTTTATTATTTTTATTGTCTTCACCAGAAACATTGAATGCCATTGTGTTTCTCATGTTACCATGATGTGTATTATATTAATAAATACAACATAGCTAAATCCATCGAGAATGGGGCGTCTCATAAGTTCGAAAATATTCATTTCTAAGTAATTCAGAAGTATCTTTTAGGAAACTATACATGATCGCTTGAAAAAGATAATCCATTTGTTAAATCCCGGTGAGGATAATATTGAAGAAACAGTTTCGAAAAATGAGAAGTGAAATGAAATATTTTACTGCAATTAGACTCAGCGAGTAGGCAACAAACTTGAACAAACATTAGTTAGCTATAAGTAGGAATATCGAGGTACCAATTGGATCGCCTGGAATTGAGGATGATATATGAGGAAAGCACATACGTTGTAGAGTGCAAGATAGTAATGGTAAGAGTAGTAGTAGTAACCGCAGAAGCTGCCACTGCAGCAGCAGCAGCAACAGCAGCAGCAGCAGCAGCAGCAGCAGTAGTAGTGGTGGTAGTAGTAGTAGTAGTAGTAGTAGTAGTAGTAGTAGTAGTAGTAAGCTAGGTATCAATAATAAAAGAGGTAAAAATGTGAAGTTTGTTTACCAGTGCGTGTGTATATTTTAATTAAACGAACGACTAAACAACACACACACACACGCTCATGCGCACGCACACACAACAGAACGCATATGGACAAATAAACACTCACTTTTTTCCTTCGTTATTAGAATTTCTTTTCTGCAGTTTAGAAAGGAAGGGCTGGACGGCAACTACTATTTTTCTTCAGTTCTACTTGTGGGAGGAGAAATGGAGGACGTGTGTCACAATTCTAAAAGACTCGACCCGATAGAGATTTAGTTGTTATTTCTAGCAAGCTGGAAACTCACATGGATGATATTTCGTTTGAGCTCCCAAAGCTATTACCAAAGACCTGAGATCCTTTATATTATAACACAAAGATTTCTTGACATTTTATTATACCTTCGATGCACTCCACCAATATAGAATTTATAATAAGTGTTGGAATCTATTTCTCGTTTAATATGTTTCGTTTGAGATGATCTGTGACAGATTAACAGTGTTAATATCTCTGTCTTGTTAGTTAAGAGATTAATTAGAATTTCACGATACTGTGGTTGACTGAATTAAACTTCATACAACGTTCACATGTCACATGCCATCCAACATGAGTATTATTGAACGACGATGAAGCCTCCACGTTATCAGTCACGAGATTTCCTGGAAATAACAGCTACCCTATAAAAGATGCACCAACTTTTAAAAACAGGAATATCCATTCAGTAAGATATTTTTTTATCTTTTCAGAATGCGTGGTAAGAAGATGGAACAGTCACGGCCGGAATCAACTTGATGATAGTTTTGCTGGAAATGATTTGAGCTAACAAGGTTTCTTTTTTTTTTTATTTGGTCATGAGAACTACTAGAAACAACAGGAAAATTTCCTAACTAATATCTTGAAAGAGGAAGAACACATCTACTTTTATATTATTGATGATTATATGACTGGATGAACGTTTTCAGAAGGTTCAATTGTTGTTTTGATCGATTGCGACTGACCCGAGTCAAGAAATTTGGAATGTAATCACCTGAAGTTCACGGAAGTTACAGGAATCACCTACAAATTTCAGGTTACTCGCTTTCTATTATGTAGGAAACATTACATGCTATTTTCGAATGTAAATTGTGATTTTAAAACAGGTTTCAGAATTATTTCACACACACGTACGCACGGACGCATACACGCACACAGACACATAAATTTACTTACTAGTGAATGAAAGAAAAGTGAATCAGTGAAACAGAGCAGTGCACCAAATTACCGCACGTGTGATAGCAAAATAAAGTTGTTTTCTTTCCAAAGAACAGCAAAGAGTGAAAACGCAGCAACGATGGCGACCTACCCCAGAGTATGTGCTGTCCTTAGAGTTAAATAAATCAGTTCTTTGGAAATGACGAAGATATTTGTGTACTCCGGCTTAGATAACATAGGAAACATTTCTCCTGGTGATAATAAAAAGGGGATGTGAGGAAGACATGGAGGGAGACTGTGTCTTGAAATAACAATCCTGGAGACAACTGCAATTCATCTCGATTCTTGATCCCAAACAAGTAAAATCTCACATTTCTCTTAATCAAGAATAGCGGTCGTAGAGGAATAGGGATAACGTGAAAAACTGTCGGAAGAATAACGAAAGGAAGAAGGAGGCTTATCAGAAGAATAATAAACCCAACATTAAAACATGTAAAATACTAAAAGAGAAGGTACCTAGAAAATAGTAAACCGCTGTCGTTTAAATTACGAGAACCAAACAAAGATCGGGCAGACAAGTAGAAAGACGAAAGACTGACCTGTCTAATTGCGCTTTTCGAAGCTTGACCTGACAAAAACAACAGTTAAATGAGGCTGAAACTACGATCTATCATCTTAAAATGGTCACATTGCATAAAGCACGCTAAAACATGATCCTAAAAACATGGGACGGCAACCACTAGAATCTCTCTCATCATAGATCTTCTTTATCAGTATTGATCTGGTATTAAACAACGACAACAACAATAACCAGAACAATAATATTAAAATCATTGCATGTCTTAATGTTTATGGATCGTCTGCGCTGTCTGTTTTGTGTTTTTACCTCGAGAATTGTAACCAGATTCTGAGTTGGATTCCAGTCTCAGCCTCAACGTCTGTATGATGAGAAATACATTGAACCAAGCGTAGTCGAGATATATACATGTCATTATATTGTACTATTGCACTGTTCTATTGCATCGTCTCTTGGCTTGGTTTGGGAATTAAAATTCACCAGAGAAAATATTAATCAGAGAACGTTGACGTTGAATATTTCACTGATGTTATGAATATTATGAAACGATAGTGTCAAAGCGATATGGTGCCGGCGGAGGCGGAGGGAGCAATGCGTGGGGACGAGAAAAGTAGGAGAAACAAAGAGGGAGCGTGTTGGAGATGGAAATAGATTGAGTAATCAATGAGTGAGAGCAAAAGTCAGACAAAACATAAAGAGAGAGGGGAAAAGAGATGAAGAAAACGGTAATAAAGAGAGAGAGTGGGAGAGAGAGGGGGGAGAAAGGGAGGAGAGAAAGGGAGGGAGAAAGACATAGAAAAGTGAAAGGGAGAGAAGAAGCAGAAAGTGTTTATGCGGAATATTTTCTGAAATTACAAGAAAACATGAAACAGAAATAACTGTCTCTCGAATGTTGAGAACATATGAGCGAGTGTTCGGGTAGTACTTTTTTATAGTCATATATGGATGTGTGTGTGTGTGTGTGTATGCACACAAACACACACACACACACACACACACACACACACACACACACACACACACACACA